>NC_089749.1:44180738-44295738 GCF_040412425.1 Macrobrachium rosenbergii | reverse complement strand
TTTGTAAATGTATAACTGCTTGTAGTAATGAGCGAAATACGAATTTTCGGCCAATAGACTTGATTATTTTTGGTAATAATTGTTATACATTACCGTATGTTGGTTATTTTTGGTAATAATTGTTATACATTACCGTATGTTGGTTCGTCTGATTTTGGGGTTTTCTGTTTTGTGCTTAGTTGTTTGTTTTCGTCTATATCCTATAATCTCTCTCTCTCACCTTAATTTATCTTTTAGCAGACTCCGTAGGGGGCCGTTGCTGTAGTGCACCGCACGTTGTGCGCTGTCGTGATCACAAAAGGGCGTTTGCAGCGTTCTTTCTGGCCTTAGCTGCAACCCCTTTTTGCCCCTTTTACTCTACCTTCATTCCCGCTTCCTTTTTTTCAGGCCTGCTGTCCAACCTCTCCATTACCTCTTAGCGCAATTGTTGGATTTTCTCCCTGTTCCACCTTTAGATCCTTGCACATGTTTTCCCCTCTGGATTTTCTGGTTTTGTTGTGGAACCGCTTCAGCTCCTTTTCACATTCTGAAGCGCTGAAAGGGCGAAAGTGCCCCGGTGCTGGGCTTGACAGCCGAAATTTCATAAAATGAAAAAGCAGATCTTCCCAGCAGACCCTATTCGAGAATTCCTTAGGCAACTTTCGCTTTTTCTCTCTCTTACATCGTATAGCAAGATCTAACCGGAGGATTTCAGCAGACATTTTCCAAGTTCTCTAAATGTCCAAACTTCTAGTGAAATCTAATTATTCGGCTGATAACTGATCTGAATATATATATATATATATATATATATATATATATATATATAGATAGATAGATAGATAGATAAATAAAACAAAAACTAAAGTAGATTAAGGGGAAAAAATGAAAATGACATCAAAAGTTCGGAGAGGCTTATTTCTCTCTCTCTCTCTCTCTCTCTCTCTCTCTCTCTCTCTCTCTCTCTCTCTCTCTCTCTCTCTCTCTCTCTGCCTGTTACGTGTCTTCTGGAACCTAAATTCAAGCTTTAGCCTTCGTTATGACAGCGCTGTTACACTGGGACCCACTGCTCAGCAAAGGAAGTGTCAATGATGTCAAACTTTCATTGCTGGTAACCCATACGAAAACTAACCAACACCAATTTTGTTTTAAATCATTAATCGGAATACCAGCTGTGGACCCCATAGTATCATCCGTGCACCTCATGCGGTGCACTGTAGGCATTACTGAGGGTTCTTTGCAGCATCCGTTTGGCCCTTAGCTGCAACACCCTTCATTCCTTTTACTGTACCTCATTTCATATTCTTCCATATTACTATACACTCTCCTCACAATTGTTTCATAGTGCAGCTGCGAGGTTTTCCTCCTGTTATGCCTTTCATGCTTTTTTACTGTCAATTTCCGTTTCAGCGCTGAATGACCTCTTAGGTCCAAGCGCTTGGCCTTTGGCCAAAATTCTGTATTCTATATTCTACCAGCAGTGGAGCGAATGTGTAACTCCCTGACAGCCATGAGCGGTCACCCATCCAAGTACAGGCCAAACTTAATGATGTTCAGCGTCAGTGGTGGAAAGATCTGCGGTGTAGTCAGCATGCGACATACACTTACTGAGTGAAGTCCAGTAAATTTAAAACCAGGCCTATGGCGAACAGTATTTGACCAGGCATGACACAGAATTGAAAGGCAGTAAAAATATTCTCTTTATGAGGAAATTCGAAGCAATATGAAAGGTCAGAAGCCTTGGGCTTTGTGTTTTTCAAAATGTATTTTTGACTTTTTATGCATTGGGGGTTCTAGCTTATTTCGCATGCTAATGTTATCCTTACAAGCCTGTTCCAAGCGAACACTTACATAGTTTGAATAATAATGATGATAATAATAATAATGATGATGATAAAAACAACCAGCAACACCTATTTTCTGAAATCTTTCCTTCCGAGTAGATGCCCTCTGATGTTTTATTCCATTTATTTATCAGTATATATCTGCATATGTATTCACAAGCCATCCCGTTATTCTTGTAAATATCAGATTTGCCCTCTTCCCATTCAGTGTTTAGGTACCATTCATTTGTCTACTTATTAGATGGATTCATTATCGTTGGCGACCCGTTATTTTGTAATTCGTTTTTTATATACTGTTAAAACTGTAGTTTTTCTTCGTCCTGCGGATTGTTACTGTTATTATATTAAATGTTTAATGTATCATTTGGCTAAAGATGAAAAGTAAATAAACTTGTTTACAGTGAAAATGGAGATAAATGTCATAATTTTTTGTCAGCAAAACTTGCCTTCTGGGTGACCTCTTTGGTCATTAATATTATAACTGAATCACGCAGTAGAGAAAGTATATAACCCATCTCAATCACAGACTCTCAGCTCTGTATTTAGTTCTGGGTCTCCATAACGTCTTATCAGTGACCTACTGTTATGATCATTCCTCTTATATTAAATGTTTGTATCATTTGGCTAAAGATGAAAAGTAAATAAACTTATTTACAGTGAAAATGGAGATAAATGTCATAATTTTTTGTAAGCAAAACTTGCCTTCTGGTGACCTCTTTGGTCATTAATATTATAACTGAATCACGCAGTAGAGAAAGTATATAACCCATCTCAATCACAGACTCTCAGCTCTGTATTTAGTTCTGGGTCTCCATAACGTCTTATCAGTGACCTACTGTTATGATCATTCCTCTTTGACCAATAACGTCCTCCTTTGGTATGTCAACAGCAGACCGATATAACACCAGTCCAGACTTCTTTTCCCCTCACCTACAAAACACTCAAGTGTAGGTCTGGTGTTTCTTCTGCAGTTGTGCCTTATCGCACAATTCGACGAATATTTTCCGCCGCAGCTTCAATTCTATTTAAAGCAAGCTTGCTTGCAAGAGGCATTACGTCCCGGCAGGGAAGATACGTGAGGGTTGTTCTCCATCCATCGTTCCCTTCGGGGCACCGCCGCCCGACCTCCGATACTGCCCCCCTGGGGTTTAAACCCGCCCCACTTTGAATAACCCACAGGACCCAAACGCCAAGAAGCCTGCAAGACTGACGTGAGGCCCTTGGGAGGGCATAACTGACCATTCCGACGGTCCTTAAACTCCTCTGTAACTTTTCTTTTGTCGCTCCGACGTCGGCATAAAACGCCTACAAAAGCAGCCCTGGGAGAGCGCCAGTTTTAAATAGCTCGCCATGATGGACAACCGGCACGTACAGATTCCCGTAAATAATAGAGACGGGGCCCCGGACTCGGATAGACCGGTGTGTGTGTGTGTGGCCGGGAAGGGAGAGGGGTCGGGTGAGACTGGGAGGTGGTGTGGACGGAGAAGGTGACCTGAGGTAGTAAAGGCCCAGTAGCGCAATTAGAGATATTGAGGGAGACTTAGTGACTACGGCTAGATCGAGTTAGGTGTCTCGGGGGATACATAGAGAGGACCAGTTTCTCTCTTCTCTCTCTCTCTCTCTCTCTCTCTCTCTCTCTCTCTCTCTCTCTGTTCTGAAGTGTTTTATATGTCCGTCTTTATCTCGTCTCAAGAGACCCGTCCAATCGCACAGAGGCTGATGGTAATATAACGTATGTATCTGGTACAAACCTGATGGAAAAGAAAAATACATGATGAAGGGAATAAAGTGGTGTGTATGGCCTTGAAAAATGCGGCAGACCCACCCTGTAGAGAATAGGATACTATGGAGTGCTCGTGTTAGTTCTTTAATGTTAGTTCTTTAATCGTAAAAGACTTATTATTATATATATATATATATATATATATATATATATATATATATATATATATATATATATATATATATATATATATATATATGTGTATATATATATATATATAATATATATATATATATAATGTTTGTGTATGTATGTATGAATGAATTATCTATCCATATATGTATATATATTTGTAATCACATGCACACACACATATATAATTTATATATAATTCCCGAGATTCTCAGATACACATCATAAGCACACTAATTGTGTACTAATCTTCCCCGAACTCTGCTTTGCGCCAATTGAAAACTGTCCTAACGAGAACCAAGAGGCCAGTGGCTTGAGGTCCAGAGGGCAAAGAACGCACAGCGACTTTTTAAATGCCTTATCATCAACACAGGTTCGCTAATCACTCCTCTAACTATAGGCAACATAGTTTCTGTCTGATTGTCCTAAACATTTTTAATCAACAATAGAGACTCAAAGAGGAGTAAGTTTGTAAACGTCTCTCCTCTTATTTTTTTTTTTTTTTTTTTTTTTATGTCGGTGTCTGTGGTTATATGTATGGAGATTTTTGTGCGTGTTTTGTTTTTTGGAAGGTGTTAGTATATTTATATGTATGTGTAATGTTTGTCTATACATGTTTTAGGCATATACAAGTATATGTATGTGTAATTTTTTTTATAAATTACAATTTGTGTAGTCTGGATTAGGATTGTAGTCTACTTACATATTGTAATTGTATATATATTCCCTTATACTGTAGTATTGATTTGTTCACATTGCGATATTGTATGCGTAATTATGCTTCAAACGTTTCAGTTGTTTACTTATTGACATAAGTTATCTGATTTTATAATATGCCCTTTGAAATTTCTTGTAGTTGAACCACCTTTTGTAGATTTTAACTAGTTTTACATATTTGAAGGGCTGTTTGTTGAATTCTTTTAACTGTCGCAATCTTATTCTTACTATAGAAACATACCTTATATATTACCCTCATCAGGGTCAGGTGGAGGACAAAACAGTCGGGCTATACTAAAATATGTCGTTTCTTTTCACACTTTCCATCAAGACATAAGAACTGTGTTTCTTCTATCATGTTATATCCCTTGGTAAAGGTCTTGCACAGGATATTTATCATGAGGCCATTTGTCCAGTATCAGGTCTATTCTTTCAGATATCCACCTTCTAATAATTCTGAGGGAATAATGTAGAAGGTGGGCTTGCAAAGGGAAGAACTGTTGTTTCTTCTATTGTGCTATTTCCCTTGATGAATATTTTCTACCGGATATTGGTCATGTGGACAATAGTCCAATATCTAGATCTGTTCTTTTAGATATCCCCTTCTAGTAGTTGTGAGGGAATATTTGTTCTGACACAGGTATGAACCTACACTTATATATATGGAATACTCACGCTTTGGCTGTTACTCAATTGTTTTAGAAAACAAAATCTAACGTTAGGCCTGTGGTTGTGTGTGACTTGAGGTGGCCTGACCCTTCCATTGTACGTGTAGCTGCATCTGCTTTCATGTACCCACTGAGTCGTCTCCTGTTTTTTTGTGTTGTGCTTTGTCTTTTTGACTGTAGGGTGTGCGTACCCTCCAAATGTTTTGTAATTGCCAGGTTGTAACCTGAAATATTGAAATAGCTATCCCATTTTAGCATCATCGTATAGTGAAATACTTTTTGTGTTGTATATTGAGTTTTGCCTTTTGTTTGGTGGAGGAGAAAGTAGTGGGCACTTGCGTGCAAAAGCACAAAATCATGTGGCATCCTTCTTTGTGCGTAGTAAGTGGTAATGTGCCATTTCAGTGTATCAGGTGCTTTCCTCCCCATCTTGGAATGTGGTCCAGGATTGTTTGGAAATAGAGTGCTTCCCCTGCATGGCTCTGTGTTGGCAATAGTTGGCTTTTTTCTTCCTTTTTCGTGATCCCTGAAAGTACTACATGCTACCTACATGTGCCTTTTCTCTTTATCCCCTTCCCATGACAATTTGGGTTTGATGATGGAAGATTGTCCCCTGTAGCAATGGCTCCTCCACTCAGACTGTATTGTGGGGAAGAAGAGAATGTTCTCATAAAGTTACGTGCGAGGAATGTGTGGACTGGCCCTTGCTGCAGTGGGCGAAGCATGAGAAGTGATGAAGGATGAAGGGAAATTCCATCTCCACGGAGCCCACTCTGATTCTGTCTCCTTGCCTGCCATCAGTCCCTCCGGCATCATCTCCCTGTCTTCCAGGGAAGCCTGCGAAGGATTTGTTCTTAAGAGCAGAGGATGTCCTCCAGAAATTTCTGCAATGTCTGGGCCATACGGCTCAGGTCGACCTCCCGCAGAACTCGCTGGTGCTAGGAGACCGATCTTCATTTACCAATACATGGTCTCGAAGGATGGGGAGAAGTTAGTCCCAGCTGGCAAGATAAGAGCAAGACCTGGCTCAGTAGCCCACTCTTTCCCTCCATCCAAGTACCAGAGGGTGGATGATGTTCGAGGGATTGTTCGAGGAAGAAGTCTCGGTTAGCAGAGTCAACCTTCTCTTCAAGGGCCTTGTCAGTGGCAGGTCCTTCCTCACTGAGGTACCGTAGAGACAGGTCCCCTTTGGAGTCCAGTAGGAGAGGAAAATCCCAATGGAGTAGTGGAGCAGAGAGGAGCCACACGTGTAGAAGTGCATCTTGCTACAGCGACAGATCAACACAGAGCCAGTGGCGCTGACATAGGAGTGACTCATCTAGGAATTCCTCCATGAGAAGTCCCTGATCCCACTCAAGAGGTAGGGCACACTGGCATACCCCTTCTGTAGACAGTTGGGACCGAGCACAGTCCTGCTCCACTTCACCCTGCTCTCAGTGTCAATTGCAAGGACATGATAGCGATGCCAGTGGTCGTTGCTCCTCCCCCGATGGTTGCTGCCTTACAAATACCCGGTGGATCGTAGCAAGGGCAGGGACTGTCCACCTAGGGAACAACAAGGTCAAGATGGGGCCTACCTCCAGTGGCTTCTCTTTCATGTAGTCCCAATACCCTGAGAGAAGGGGGAAACCTTAAGAATGATGAAGACCTCTCGTGCCTAGAGGTGCCAGATGAGGAGAAGGGATTTATGGGTTTTGTCCTACAAGTCAGAAGAAAGTTGGGCCTCACAGAGTTGGATGACTTTGTTCCCAAAGGTCCTCCCTGTTTCTCATACTTATAGCAGATGGCAGATCATCTGGAAGCTAAACTGGCACTTTGTCTGCCCTGGTCCCTATTGATTCAAGGTATCATAAGGGAGTTGAACGGTGTAGTAGGGGGGGGAAGAGGGGTCCTTAGCCTCCTCCAGGTAGGATCAGTTGCTCCCCTCCCCCCTTTCATCCTGCACCATGCCAAGTATTACGTTCTGGAAGACTCCTTTACCACGCTGAAAAAGTTACTCTACCATATGCCAACTCTTAAGCAACATGCCGTTGAAATGCTTCCAGCAACAAGGTTCAAGATTTACCACTGCCAAAAGGTTGGACCTTCCAAGCAGTGTTGGGAAGAGCGCTGCGAACCGTCTCAAGGCTGGACATGTGCAAAGAAGTATGGGTGAAGGACATGGAGGTCATACCATCTGCAAAGTGGCACATCATGATAGAGTACATGGCTCCTTTGCAGAAGGCCCTGTCTTATGTTAGCTAACAGGTGGCACATGCATGGGCCAACATCATTTTGAGGAGGAGGGACTCGTTCCTAGTCTTGGGCCAGAATCAGATCTCCACAGACAGCTGGCTAAATCTACAGAGTGGCCTTCTTCTGAACTCAGCCTACTACTTCCCTCCTAACTTCGTGAAACGGGCATTGGAAAAGAAAAGAGACAAAGGACTCCCTTGCTTCAGTGTCACAGAATCAAGTGTCTAGAGGACATGCCACAGGATCATTGGCTTTCAGTATATTTCCTTCTCCCCCCTGGTATTTTCAGCAAAGTCAATTGACCCCTCGGTAAGGGGTGAGAAGGTTGAGCTCAGTCATTTCAGTCCTCGCATCCCCCGCCAGCCCAGTAGATGAAACAGGACAGAAGAGAGGGGGCTCTAGGTGAGAGTATGGTGCCCCCCTTCCAGGGCTGCCAAAGGTGGGGGCCATCTGAGGAGCAAGTGGTTGGTATGGCAGCTGTTTGTCATGCTACCAACGGTACAATATCTAGGTCTTATTTTTTTCAGATATCCCAAATAAATAGTAATGCTGAGGGAATAATGTAGAAGTTCGACTTGCCGAGGGAAGAACTTTAGTTTCTTTTATTATGCTATGTCCCTAGATAAAGATCCTTGTACAGGATATTTGTCATGCGGACAGTGGTCCAATATCTATGTGTATTCTTTCAGATATCTCCATTTTACTAATTGTGAAAGAATAATGAAGATGGGCTTGCAGAGGGAAGAACTTAGTTTCTTCTATTATGCTATGTCCCTAGATAAAGATCCTTGTACAGGATATTTCTCATGCGGACAATGGTCCAATAACTATGTGTATTCTTTCAGATATCCCCATTTTACTAATTGTGAAAGAATAATGTAGAAGATGGGCTTGCAGAGGGAAGAACTTAAGTTTCATCTATTATGCTATGTCCCTAGATAAAGATCCTTGTGCAGGATATTTGTCATGCGGACAGTGGTCCAATATCTATGTGTATTCTTTCAGATATCCCCATTTTACTAATTATGAAAGAATAATGTAGAAGATGGGCTTGCAGAGGGAAGAACTTAGTTTCTTCTATTATGCTATGTCCCTAGATAAAGATCCTTGTACAGGATATTTGTCATGCGGACAATGGTCCAATATCTATGTGTATTCTTTCAGATATCCCCCTTTTAAAAATTGTGAAGGAATAATGTAGAAGATGGGCTTGCAGAGGGAAGAACTGTAGTTTCTTCCATTATGCTATGTCTGTAGATAAAGATCCTTGTACAGGGATATTTGTCATGCAGAAAATGGTCCAATATCTATATGTATTCTTTCAGATATCCCCATTTTACTAATTGTGAAGGAATAATGTAAAAGATGGGCTTGCAGAGGGAAGAACTTTGTTTCTTCTATTATGCTATGTCCCTAGATAAAGATTCTTGTACAGGATATTTGTCATGCGGACAATGGTCCAATATCTATGTGTATTCTTTCAGATATCCCCATTTTAAAAATTGTGAAGGAATAATGTAGAAGATGGGCTTGCAGAGGGAAGAACTGTAGTTTCTTCTATTATGCTATGTCCCTAGATAAAGATCCTTGTGCAGGATATTTGTCATGTGGAGAATGGTCCAATATCTATGTGTATTCTTTCAGATATCCCCATTTTACTAATTGTGAAGGAATAATGTAGAAGATGGGCTTGCAGAGGGAAGAACTTTAGTTCCTTCTATTATGCTATGTCCCTAGATAAAGATCCTTGTGCAGGATATTTGTCATGCGGACAATGGTCCAATATGTATGTGTATTCTTTCAGATATCCCCATTTTACTAATTGTGAAGGAATAATGTAGAAGATGGGCTTGCAGAGGGAAGAACTTCTATTATGCTATGTAGATTCTTGTACTATTTGTTATGCTATGTCCCTAGATGCAGAAAGATCCTTGTACCTTGTACAGGATATTTGTCATGCGGATAATGGTCCAATATCTATGTGTATTCTTTCAGATATCCCCATTTTACTAATTGTGAAGGAATAATGTAGAAGATGGGCTTGCAGAGGGAAGAACTTTAGTTTCTTCTATTATGCTATGTCCCTAGACAATGATCCTTGTACAGGATATTTGTCATGCGGACAATGGTCCAATATCTGTGTGTATTCTTTCAGATATCCCCATTCTACTAATTGTGAAGGAATAATGTAGAAGATGCAGAGGAAGGGCTATTTGCTATGTCCCTAGATAAAGATCCTTGTACAGGATATTTGATGCGGACAATGGTCCAATATCTATGTGTATTCTTTCAGATATCCCCATTTTAAAAATTGTGAAGGAATTATGGGCTTGCTATGTGCCCTAGATAAAGATCCTGTACAGGATATTTGTCATGCGGACAATGGTCCAATATCTATGTGTATTCTTTCAGATATCCCCATTTTAAAAATTGTGAAGGAATAATGTAGATGATGGCTTGCAGAGGGAAGAACTTTAGTTTCTTCTATTATGCTATGTCCCTAGATAAAGATCCTTGTACAGGATATTTGTCATATGGACAATGGTCCAATATCTATGTGTATTCTTTCAGATATCCCCATTTTTAAAATTGTGAAGGAATAATGTAGAAGATGGGCTTGCAGAGGGAAGAACTTTAGTTTCTTCTATTATGCTATGTCCTAGATAATGATCCTTGTACAGGATATTTGTCATGTGGACAATGGTCCAATATCTATGTATTCTTTCAGATATCCCCATTTTACTAATTGTGAAGGAATAATGTAGAAGATGGGCTTGCAGAGGGAAGAACTTTAGTTTCTTCTATTATGCTATGTCCCTAGATAAAGATCCTTGTGATATTTGTCATGCAGACAAGGATATTTGATATCCCCATTTTACTAATTGTGAAGGAATAATGAGAAGATGGTCAGAGGAAGAACAATTATCTATGTCCCTAGATAAAGATCTTGTACAGGATATTTGTCATGCGGACAATGGTCCAATATCTATGTGTATTCTTTCAGATAATTTTACTAATTGTGAAGGAATAATGTAGAAGATGGGCTTGCAGAGGGGAAGAACTTTAGTTTTCTTCTATTATGCTATGTCCCTAGATAAAGATCCTTGTACAGATATTTGTCATGCGGACAATGGTCCAATATCTATGTGTATTCTTTCAGATATCACCATTTTACTAATTGTGAAGGAATAATGTAGAAGATGGGTTTGCAGAGAGGAAGAACTTAGTTTCTTCTATTATGCTATGTCCCTAGATAAAGATCCTTGTACAGGATATTTGTCATGTGGACAATGGTCCAATATCTATGTGTATTCTTTCAGATATCCCCATTTTACTAATTGTGAAGGAATAATGTAGAAGATGGGTTTGCAGATATTTGGGGAAGAACTTTGTGTTTCTTCTATTTATGCTATGTCCCTAGAGATGGTTTGTGAGGAAGATCCTTTATGCTATGTCCCAGGATATTTGTCATTTGCGGACAATGGTCCAATATCTATGTGTATTCTTTCAGATATCCCCATTTTACTAATTGTGAAGGAATAATGTAGAAGATGGGCTTGCAGAGGGAAGAACTTTAGTTTCTTCTATTATGCTATGTCCCTAGATAAAGATCCTTGTACAGGATATTTGTCATGCGGACAATGGTCCAATATCTATGTGTATTCTTTCAGATATCACCATTTAAAATTGTGAAGGAATAATGTAGAAGATGGGTTTGCAGAGGGAAGA
This sequence comes from Macrobrachium rosenbergii, assembly GCF_040412425.1. Lineage (NCBI taxonomy): Eukaryota > Metazoa > Arthropoda > Malacostraca > Decapoda > Palaemonidae > Macrobrachium > Macrobrachium rosenbergii. The sequence goes on along the minus strand of NC_089749.1, from coordinate 44,284,651 downwards.
ACTGTAGTTTCTTCTATTATGCTATGTCCCTAGATAAAGATCCTTGTACAGGATATTTGTCATGCGGACAATGGTCCAATATCTATGTATTCTTTCAGATATCCCATTTTGCTAATTGTGAAGGAATAATGTAGAAGATGGGTTTGCAGAGGGAAGAACTGTAGTTTCTTCTATTATGCTATGTCCCTAGATAAAGATCCTTGTACAGGATATTTGTCATGTGGACAATGGTCCAATATCTATGTGTATTCTTTCAGATATCCCATTTTACTAATTGTGAAGGAATAATGTAGAAGATGGGTTTGCAGAGGGAAGAACTTTAGTTTCTTCTATTATGCTATGTCCCTAGATAAAGATCCTTGTACAGGATATTTGTCATGCGGACAATGGTCCAATATCTAAAAGAATTGTGTGTATTCTTTCAGATATCCCATTTTTTGTAATTGTGAAGGAATAATGTAGAAGATGGGCTTGGGCAGAGGGAAGAACTTAGTTTCTTCTATATCCCTAGATAAAGATCCTTGTACAGGATATTTTGTGTGACAATGGTCCAATATCTATGTATATTCTTTCAGAATTTTAAAAATGGAAGGAATAATGAGAAGATGGGCTTGCAGAGGGAAGAACTGCATAGTTTCTTCTATTATGCTATGTCCCTAGATAAAAGATCCTTGTACAGATATTTGTCATGGACAATGGTCCAATATCTATGTGTATTCTTTCAGATATCCCCATTTTAAAATTGTGAAGGGAATAATGTAGAAGATGGGCTTGCAGAGGAAGAACTTTGTAGAATGCTATGTCCCTAGATAAAGATCCTTGTACAGGATATTTGTCATGCGGACAATGGTCCAATATCTATGTATTCTTTCAGATACTTTTACTAATTTGAGAGGGAATGTAGAAGATGGGCTTGCAGAGGAAGAACTGTAGTTTCTTCTATTATGCTATGTCCCTAGATAAAGATCCTTGTACAGGATATTTGTCATGCGGACAATGGTCCAATATCTATGTGTATTCTTTCAGATATCCCCATTTTGCTAATTGTGAAGGAATTGGAAGATGGAAGGAATAATGTAGATAAAGATGGGGCTTGCAGATGGGGTATTCTTTCAGAATCCCATTTTAAAATTTAGTTTCTTCTATTATGCTATGTCCTAGACAAAGATCCTTGTACAGGATATTTGTCATGCGGACAATGGTCCAATATCTATGTGTATTCTTTCAGATATCCCCATTTTACTAATTGTGAAGGAATAATGTAGAAGATGGGCTTGCAGAGGGGAAGAACTTTAGTTTCTTCTATTATGCTATGTCCCTAGATAAATGATCCTTGTACAGGATATTTGTCATGCGGACAATGGTCCAATATCTATGTGTATTCTTTCAGATCCCCATTTTGATCTAATTGACAATGGTCCAATAAGGAATAATTGAAGGAATAATGTAGAAGATGGGCTTGCAGAGGGAAGAACTTTAGTTTCTTCTATTATGCTATGTCCCTAGACAAAGATCCTTGTACAGGATATTTGTCATGCGGACAATGGTCCAATATCTATGTGTATTCTTTCAGATATCCCCCTTTTAAAAATTATTGTGAAGGAATAATGTAGAAGATGGGCTTGCAGAGGGAAGAACTTTAGTTTCTTCTATTATGCTATGTCCCTAGATAAAGATCCTTGTACAGGATATTTGTCATGCGGACAATGGTCCAATATCTATGTGTATTCTTTCAGATATCCCATTATTACTAATTGTGAAGGAATAATGTAGAAGATGGGCTTGCAGAGGGAAGAACTTTAGTTTCTTCTATTATGCTATGTCCCTAGATAAAGATCCTTGTACAGGATATTTGTCATGCGGACAATGGTCCAATATCTATGTGTATTCTTTCAGATATCCCCATTTTACTAATTGTGAAGGAATAATGTAGAAGATGGGCTTGCAGAGGGAAGAACTTTAGTTTCTTCTATTATGCTATGTCCCTAGATAAAGATCCTTGTACAGGATATTTGTCATGCGGACAATGGTCCAATATCTATGTGTATTCTTTCAGATATCCCCCTTTTTAAAATTGTGAAGGAATAATGTAGAAGATGGGCTTGCAGAGGGAAGAACTTTAGTTTCTTCTTATGCTATGTCCCTAGATAAAGATCCTGTACAGGATATTTGTCATGGACAATGGTCCAATATCTATGTGTATTCTTTCAGATATCCCATTTTACTAATTGTGAAGGAATAATGCTTAGAAGATGGGCTTGCAGAGGAAGAACTTTAGTTTCTTCTATTATGCTATGTCCCTAGATAAAGATCCTTGTACAGGATATTTGTCATGCGGACAATGGTCCAATATCTATGTGTATTCTTTCAGATATCCCCTTTTTTACTAATTGAAGATGGAAGGAATATTATGTAGAAGATGTACAGGCTTGCAGAGGAAGAATTCTTTCAGATTCCCCATTTACTAATTAATGCTATGTCCTTCTAGATGTCCCTAAAGATCCTTGTACAGGATATTTGTCATGGACAATGGTCCAATATCTATGTGTATTCTTTCAGATATATCCCATTTTATTAATTGTGAAGGAATAATGTAGAAGATGGTCTTGCAGAGGAAGAACTTTCGTTTCTTCTATTATGCTATGTCCCTAGATAAAGATCATGTACAGGATATTTGTCATGCGGACAATGGTCCAATATCTATATGTATTCTTTTCAGCTATTTTGCTAATTGTGAAGGAATAATGTAGAAGATGGGTTTGCAGAGGAAGAACTATAATTTCTTCTATTATGCTATGTCCCTAGATAAAGATCCTTGTACAGGATATTTGTCATGTGGACAATGGTCCAATATCTATGTGTATTCTTTCAGATATCCCCATTTTACTAATTGTGAAGGAATAATGTAGAAGATGGGCTTGCAGGGGAAGAACTTTTGAGTTTCTTCTATTATGCTAGTGTCCCTAGACAAAAGATCCTTGTACAGGATATTTGTCATGTGGACAATGGTCCAATATCTATGTATTCTTTCAGATATCCCCATTTTACTAATTGTGAAGGAATAATGTAGAAGATGGGCTTGCAGAGGGGGAAGGCTTGCTAGACAAGATCCTTGGGAAGACAACTCTTAGTATTCTTTCAGATATCCCCTTTTAACTAATTGTGAAGGAATAATTAGAAGATGGGCTTATGTTTCTTCTATTATGCTATGATAAAGATCCTTGTACAGGATATTTGTCATGTGGACAATGGTCCAATATCTATGTGTATTCTTTCAGATATCCCATTTTAAAATTATTGAAGGAATAATGTGAAGATGGGCTTGCAGAGGGAAGAACTTTAGTTTCTTCTATTATGCTATGTCCCTAGATAAAGATCCTTGTACAGGATATTTGTCATTTTGTGGACAATGGTCCAATATCTATATGTATTCTTTCAGGAGATTTTTCCCCATTTTTAAGATCCCATTTTAATTGTGAAGGAATAATGTAGAAGATGGGTTTGCAGAGGGAAGAACTTTAGTTTCTTCTATTATGCTATGTCCCTAGACAAAGATCCTTGTACAGGATATTTGTTATGTGGACAATGGTCCAATATCTATGTGTATTCTTTCAGATATCCCCATTTTATTTATTGTGGAAGGGAATAATGTAGAAGATGGGCTTGCAGAGGAAGAACTTTTTCTTCTATTATGCTATGTCCCTAGATAAAGATCCTTGTACAGGATATTTGTCATGCGGACAATGGTCCAATATCTATGTGTATTCTTTCAGATATCCCCATTTTACTAATTGTGAAGGAATAATATAGAAGATGGGTTTGCAGAGGAAGAACTTTAGTTTCTTTCTTATTATGTGCTATGTCCCTAGATAATGATCTTGTACAGGATATTTGTCATGTGACAATGGTCCAATATCTATGTATTCTTTCAGATATCCCCATTTTTAAAATTGTGAAGGAATAATGTAAGAAGATGGGCTTGCAGAGGAAGAACTTTAGTTTCTTCTATTATTATGTCCCTAGATAAAGATCCTTGTACAGGATATTTGTCATGGACAATGGTCCAATATCTATGTATTCTTTCAGATATCCATTTTGTTATTGTGAAGGAATAATGTAGAAGATTTGCAGGGAAGAACTATAATTTCTTCTATTATGCTATGTTCCTAGATAAAGATCCTTGTACAGGATATTTGTCATGGACAATGGTCCAATATCTATGTGTATTCTTTCAGATATCCCCATTTTATTAATTGTGAAGGAATAATGTAGAAAATGGGCTTGCAGAGGAAGAACTTTAGTTTCTTCTATTATGCTATGATCCCTAGATAAAGATCCTTGTACAGGATATTTGTCATGTGCAATGCTATGTTCAATATCTATGTGTATTCTTTCAGATATCCCCATTTTATTAATTGTGAAGGAATAATGTAGAAGATGGGCTTGCAGAGGGAAGAACTTTAGTTTCTTCTATTATGCTATGTCCTAGACAAAGATCCTTGTACAGAATATTTGTTATGCGGACAATGGTCCAATATCTATGTATTCTTTCAGATATCCCATTTACTAATTGTGAAGGAATAATGTAGAAATGGTCTTGCAGAGGGAAGAACTGTAGTTTCTTCTATTATGCTATGTCCCTAGATAAGATCCTTGTACAGGATATTTGTCATGCGAGACAATAGGTGCTCTATCTATATATATTCTTTCAGATATCCCCATTTTACTAATTATGAAGGAATAATGTAGAAGATGGTCTTGCAGAGGGAAGAACTATAATTTCTTCTATTATGCTATGTCTAGATAAAGATCCTTGTACAGGATATTTGTCATGTGGACAATGGTCCAATATCTATGTGTATTCTTTCAGATATCCCATTTTACTAATTGTGAAGGAATAATGTAGAAGATGGCTTTGCAGAGGAAGAACTTTAGTTTCTTCTATTATGCTATGTCCCTTGATAAAGATCCTTGTACAGGATATTTGTCATGCGGATAATGGTCCAATATCTATGTGTATTCTTTCAGATATCCCTACCTAATTGTGAAGGAATAATGTAGAAGATGGGCTTGCAGAGTGGGAAGAACTTTAGTTTCTTCTATTATGCTATGTCCCTAGATAAAGATCCTTTGTACAGGATATTTGTCATGCGGACAATGGTCCAATATCTATATGTATTCTTTCAGATATCACCCATTTTACTAATTGTGAAGGAATAATAGATGGGCTTGCAGAGGGAAGATGCTATGGCTTGCAGGATATTTGTCATGCGGACAATGGTCCAATATCTAGATGTATTCTTTCTTTCAGATTCCCCTTCTGTTATGCTATGTCCCTAGATAAAGATCCTTGTACAGGATATTTGTTATGCGGACAATGGTCCAATATCTATGTGTATTCTTTCAGATATCCCCATTTTACTAATTCGTGAAGGAATAATGTAGAAGATGGGCTTGCAGAGGGAAGAACTTTAGTTTCTTCTATTATGCTATGTCCCTAGATAAAGATCCTTGTACAGGATATTTGTCATGCGGACAATGGTCCAATATCTATGTGTATTCTTTTCAGATATCCCATTTTAAAAATTGTGAAGGAATAATGTAGAAGATGGGCTTGCAGAGGGAAGAACTGTAGTTTCTTCTATTAGCTATGTCCCAGATAAAGATCCTTTACAGGATATTTTCATGCGGACAATGGTCCAATATCTATATGTATTCTTTCAGATATCCCATTTTACTAATTGAAGGAATAATGTAGAAGATGGGCTTGAAAGAGAAGATTATGCTATGTCCCTAGATAAAGATCCTTGTACAGGATATTTGTCATGTGGACAATGGTCCAATATCTATATGTATTCTTTCAGATATCCCCATTTTATTAATTGTGAAGGAATAATGTAGAAGATGGGCTTGCAGAGGGAAGAACTTTAGTTTCTTCTATTATGCTATGTCCCTAGATAAAGATCCTTGTACAGGATATTTGTCATGCAGACAATGGTCCAATATCTATGTGTATTCTTTCAGATATCCCCATTTTACTAATTGTGAAGGAATAATGTAGAAGATGGGCTTGCAGAGGAAGAACTTTAGTTTCTTCTATTATACTAGTCCCAAGATAAAGATCCTTGTACAGGATTATTTGTCAGACAATGGTCCAATCTTCTTTCCAGATCCAAATTTTGTCAGAATAATGTAGAAGATGGGCTTGTACAGGATATTTTGTCATGCGGACAATGGTCCAATATCTATGTGTATTCTTTCAGATATCCCATTTACTAATTGTGAAGGAATAATGTAGAAGATGGGCTTGCAGAGGAAGAACTTTAGTTTCTTCTATTATGCTATGTCCCTAGATAAAGATCCTTGTACAGGATATTTGTCATGCGGACAATGGTCCAATATCTATGTGTATTCTTTCTCAGATATCCCCATTTACTAATTGTGAAGGAATAATGTAGAAGATGGGTTTGCAGAGGGAAGAACTTTAGTTCTTCTATTATGCTATGTCCCTAGATAAAGATCTTGTACAGGATATTTGTCATGTGGACAATGGTCCAATATCTATGTGTATTCTTTCAGATATCCCCATTTTATTAATTGTGAAGGAATAATGTAGAAGATGGGCTTGCAGAGGGGAAGAACTTTAGTTTCTTCTATTATGCTATGTCCTAGACAAAGATCCTTGTACAGGATATTTGTCATGCGGACAATGGTCCAATATCTATGTGTATTCTTTCAGATATCCCCATTTAAAAATTGTGAAGGAATAATGTAGAAGATGGGCTTGCAGAGGGAAGAACTTTAGTTTCTTCTATTATGCTATGTCCCTAGATAAAGATCCTTGTACAGGATATTTGTCATGCGGACAATGGTCCAATATCTATGTGTATTCTTTCAGATATCCCCATTTTACTAATTGTGAAGGAATAATGTAGAAGATGGTCTTGCAGAGGGGGAAGAACTTGTAATTTCTTCTATTATGCTATGTCCCTAGATAAAAGATCCTTGTACAGGATATTTGTCATGTGGACAATGGTCCAATATCTATGTGTATTCTTTCAGATATCCCATTTTACTAATTGTGAAGGAATAATGTAGAAGATGGGCTTGCAGAGGGAAGAACATACATTTCTTCTAATTATGCTATGTCCCTAGATAAAGATCCTTGTACAGGATATTTGTCATGCGGACAATGGTCCAATATCTATGTGTATTCTTTCAGATATCCCCATTTTACTAATTGTGAAGGAATAATGTAGAAGATGGGTGCTTGCAGAGGGAAGAACTTTAGTTTCTTCTATTATGCTATGTCCCTAGATAAAGATCCTTGTACAGGATATTTGTCATGCGGACAATGGTCCAATATCTATGTGTATTCTTTCAGATATCCCCATTTTAAAATTGTGAAGGAATAATGAAGAAGATGGGCTTGCAGAGGGAAGAACTTTTAGTTTCTTCTATTATGCTATGTCCCTAGATAAAGATCTTGTACAGGATATTTGTCATGTTGGACAATGGTCCAATATCTATGTGTATCTTTCAGATATCCCCATTTACTAATTAGAAGGAATAATGTAGAAGATGGGCTTGCAGAGGGAAGAACTTTCGTTTCTTCTATTATGCTATGTCCCTAGATAAAGATCCTTGTACAGGATATTTGTCATGCGGACAATGGTCCAATATCTATGTGTATTCTTTCAGATATCCCCATTTTGCTAATTGTGAAGGAATAATGTAGAAGATGGGCTTGCAGAGGGAAGAACTTTGGTTTCTTCTATTATGCTATGTCCCTAGACAAAAGATCCTTGTACAGGATATTTGTCATGCGGACAATGGTCCAATATCTATGTGTATTCTTTCAGATATCCCATTTACTAATTGTGAAGGAATAATGTAGAAGATGGGCTTGCAGAGGGAAGAACTTTAGTTTCTTCTATTATGCTATGTCCCTAGATAAAGATCCTTGTACAGGATATTTGTTATGTGGACAATGGTCCAATATCTATGTGTATTCTTTCAGATATCCCCATTTTTACTAATTGTGAAGGAATAATGTAGAAGATGGGCTTGCAGAGGAAGAACTTTAGTTTCTTCTATTATGCTATGTCCCTAGATAAAGATCCTTGTACAGGATATTTGTCATGCGGACAATGGTCCAATATCTATGTGTATTCTTTCAGATATCCCCATTTTACTAATTGTGAAGGAATAATGTAGAAGATGGGCTTGCAGAGGGAAGAACTTTAGTTTCTTCTATTATGCTATGTCCCTAGATAAAGATCCTTGTACAGGATATTTGTCATGCGGACAATGGTCCAATATCTATGTGTATTCTTTCAGATATCCCCATTTTACTAATTGTGAAGGAATAATGTAGAAGATGGGCTTGCAGAGGAAGAACTTTAGTTTCTTCTATTATGCTATGTCCCTAGATAAAGATCTTGTACAGGATATTTGTCATGCGGACAATGGTCCAATATCTATGTGTATTCTTTCAGATATCCCCATTTTACTAATTATGAAGGAATAATGTAGAAGATGGGTTTGCAGAGGGAAGAACTTAGTTTCTTCTATTATGCTATGTCTAGATAAAGATCCTAGATACAAGATCCTTGTACTGGGTTATCTAATTCTTTCAGATTCTTATTAGGAAATAATGCTATATTATGCTATGTCCCTAGACAAAGATCCTTGTACAGGATATTTGTCATGCGGACAATATCAATATCTATGTGTATTCTTTCAGATATCCCCATTTTACTAATTGTGAAGGAATAATGTAGAAGATGGGCTTGCAGAGGGAAGAACTTTAGTTTCTTCTATTATGCTATGTCCCTAGATAAAGATCCTTGTACAGGATATTTGTCATGCGGACAATGGTCCAATATCTATGTGTATTCTTTTCAGATATCCCCATTTTACTAATTGTGGAGGAATAATGTAGAAAAAAACTTTAGTTTCTTCTATTATGCTATGTCCTAGATAAAGATCCTTGTACAGGATATTTTGTCATGCGGACATATGGTCCAATATCTAGAATCCCCATTTACTAATTGTGAAGGAATGGGCTTGCAGAGGAAGAACTTTAGTTTCTTCTATTATGCTATGTCCCTAGATAAAGATCCTTGTACAGGATATTTGTCATGCGGACAATGGTCCAATATCTATGTGTATTCTTTCAGATATCCCCATTTTACTAATTGTGAAGGAATAATGTAGAAGATGGGCTTGAGAGGGAAGAACTTTAGTTTCTTCTATTATGCTATGTCCCTAGATAAAGATCCTTGTACAGGATATTTGTCATGCAGACAATGGTCCAATATCTATGTGTATTCTTTCAGATATCCCATTTTACTAATTGTGAAGGAATAATGTAGAAGATGGGTTTGCAGAGGAAGAACTTTGTTTCTTCTATTATGCTAAGATCCCTAGATAAAGATCCTTATACAGGATATTTGTCATGCGGACAATGGTCCAATATCTATGTATTCTTTCAGATATCCCCATTTTACTAATTTGTGAAGGAATAATGTAGAAGATGGGCTTGCAGAGGGAAGAACTTTGGTTTCTTCCTATGTTATGCCATATCTAGATAAAGATCCTTGTACAGGATATTTGTCATGCGGACAATGGTCCAATATCTATTATTCTTTCAGATATCCCCATTTTGCTAATTGTGAAGGAATAATGTAGAAGATGGGTTTGCAGAGGAAGAACTTTAATTTCTTCTATTATGCTATGTCCCTAGATAAAGATCCTTGTACAGGATATTTGTCAAATTGGACAATGGTCCAATATCTATGTGTATTCTTTCAGATATCCCCATTTTACTAATTGTGAAGGAATAATGTAGAAGATGGGCTTGCAGAGGGAAGAACTTTAGTTTCTTCTATTATGCTATGTCCCTAGACAAAAAGATCCTTGTACAGGATATTTGTCATGCGGACAATGGTCCAATATCTATGTGTATTCTTTCAGATATCCCCATTTTACTAATTGTGGAATAATGTAAGAAGATGGGCTTGCAGAGGGAAGAACTGTTCTTCTATTATGCTATGTCCCTAGATAAAGATCCAATTTCCAGTCTTTCTTTCAGATATCCCATGAGGAATTTGTTGTCATGCGGAACAATGGTCCAATATCTATGTGTATTCTTTCAGATATCCCATTTTACTAATTGTGAAGGAATAATGTAGAAGATGGGTTTGCAGAGGGAAGAACTATAGTTTCTTCTATTATGCTATGTCCCTAGATAATGATCCTTGTACAGGATATTTGTCATGCGGACAATGGTCCAATATCTATGTGTATTCTTTCAGATCCCATTTTGGTGTGAAGGAATAATGTAGAAGATGGGCTTGCAGAGGGAAGAACTTTAGTTTCTTCATTATGCTATGTCCCTAGACAAAGATCCTTGTACAGGATATTTGTCATGCGGACAATGGTCCCAATATCTATGTGTATTCTTTCAGATATCCCCATTTTACTAATTGTGAAGGAATAATGTAAGAATGGGCTTGCAGAGGGAAGAACTTTAGTTTCTTCTATTATGCTATGTCCCTAGATAAAGATCCTTGTACAGGATATTTGTCATGCGGACAATGGTCCAATATCTATGTGTATTCTTTCAGATATCCCATTTTAAAATTGTGAAGGAATAATGTAGAAGATGGGCTTGCAGAGGGAAGAACTTTCGTTTCTTCTATTATGCTATGTCCCTAGATAAAGATCCTTGTACAGGATATTTGTCATGCGGACAATGGTCCAATATCTATGTGTATTCTTTCAGATATCCCCATTTTACTAATTGTGAAGGAATAATGTAGAAGATGGGCTTGCAGAGGAAGAACTTTATTTTCTTCTATTATGCTATGTCCTATCTTGACAGGATATTTGAGAGGACTTGTCCAATATCTATGTGTATTTGTCATGCGGACAATGGTCCAATATCTATGTAAATTCTTTCAGATACAAAATTGTGAAGGAATAATGTAGAAGATGGGCTTGCAGAGGGAAGAATTTAGTTTCTTCTATTATGCTATGTCCCTAGATAAAGATCCTTGTACAGGATATTTGTCATGCAGGACAATGGTCCAATATCTATGTGTATTCTTTCAGATATCCCCTAATTTTACTAATTGTGAAGGAATAATAGAAGATGGGCTTGCAGAGGAAGAACTTTAGTTTCTTCTATTATGCTATGTCCCTAGATAATGATCCTTGTACAGGATATTTGTCATGCGGACAATGCTATCCAATATCTATGTGTATTCTTTCAGATATCCCCATTTTACTAATTGTGAAGGAATAATGTAGAAGATGGGCTTGCAGAGGGAAGAACTTTAGTTTCTTCTATTATGCTATGTCCCTAGACAAAGATCCTTGTACAGGATATTTGTCATGCGGACAATGGTCCAATATCTGTGTATTCTTTCAGATATCCCCTTTTACTAATTGTGAAGGAATAATGTAGAAGATGGTCTTGCAGAGGAAGAATGTTTCTTCTATTATGCTATGTCCCTAGATAAAGATCCTTGTACAGGATATTTGTCAGGAGGACAATGGTCAATATCTATATGTATTCTTTCAGATATCCCATTTTACTAATTGTGAAGGAATAATGTAGAAGATGGGTTTGCAGAGGAAGAACTATAATTTCTTCTATTATGCTATGTCCCTAGATAAAGATCCTTGTACAGGATATTTGTCATGGACAATGGTCCAATATCTATGTGTATTCTTTCAGATATCCCCATTTTTACTAATTGTGAAGGAATAATGTAGAAGATGGGTTTGCAGAGGAAGAACTTTAGTTTCTTCTATTATGCTATGTCCCATAGACAAAGATCCTTGTACAGGATATTTGTCATGCGGACAATGGTCCAATATCTATGTGTATTCTTTCAGATATCCCCATTTTTACTAATTGTGAAGGAATAATGTAGAAGATGGCTTGCAGAGGGAAGAACTTTAGTTTCTTCTATTATGCTATGTCCCTAGATAAGATCCTTGTACAGGATATTTGTCATGCGGACAATGGTCCAATATCTATATGTATTCTTTCAGATATCCCCATTTTACTAATTGTGAAGGAATAATGTAGAAGATGGGCTTGCAGAGGAAGAACTGTAGTTTCTTCTATTATGCTATGTCCCTAGATAAAGATCCTTGTACAGGATATTTGTTATGCGGACAATGGTCCAATATCTATGTGTATTCTTTCAGATATCCCATTTTATTAATTGTGAAGGAATAATGTAGAAAATGGGCTTGCAGAGGGAAGAACTTTAGTTTCTTCTATTATGCTATGTCCCTAGATAAAGATCCTTGTACAGGATATTTGTCATGCGGACAATGGTTCAATATCTATGTGTATTCTTTCAGATATCCCCATTTTACTAATTGTGAAGGAATAATGTAGAAGATGGGCTTGCAGAGGGAAGAACTTTAGTTTCTTCTATTATGCTATGTCCCTAGACAAAGATCCTTGTACAGGATATTTGTCATGCGGACAATGGTCCAATATCTATGTGTATTCTTTCAGATATCCCCATTTTACTAATTGTGAAGGAATAATGTAGAAGATGGTCTTGCAGAGGAAGAACTTTAGTTTCTTCTATTATGCTATGTCCCTAGATAAAGATCCTTGTACAGGATATTTGTCATGCGGACAATGGTCCAATATCTATATGTATTCTTTCAGATATCACCATTTTGCTAATTGTGAAGGAATAATGTAGAAGATGGGTTTGCAGAGGGAAGAACTTTAGTTTCTTCTATTATGCTATGTCCTAGATAAAGATCCTTGTACAGGATATTTGTCATGCGGACAATGGTCCAATATCTATGTGTATTCTTTCAGATATCCCCATTTTACTAATTGGAAGGAATAATGTAGAAGATGGGCTTGCAGAGGAAGAACTTTAGTTTCTTCTATTATGCTATGTCCCTAGATAAAGATCCTTGTACAGGATATTTGTCATGCGGACAATGGTCCAATATCTAAATGTATTCTTTCAGATATCCCCATTTTACTAATTGTGAAGGAATAATGTAGAAGATGGGCTTGCAGAGGGAAGAACTTTGATTTCTTCTATTATGCTATGTCCTAGATAATGATATGTATAGGATATTTGTCATGCGGACAATGGTCCTGTATTCTTTCAGAGATTTTAAAATTTTGAAGGAATAATGTAGAAGATGGGCTTGCAGGGGGAAGAACTTAGTTTCTTCTATTATTTGATAAAGATCCTTGTACAAGAGATTTGTTATGCGGACAATGGTCCAATATCTATGTGTATTCTTTCAGATATCCCATTTTTTAATTGTGAAGGAATAATGTAGAAGATGGGCTTGCAGAGGAAGAACTTTAGTTTCTTCTATTATGCTATGTCCTAGATAAAGATCCTTGTACAGGATATTTGTCATGACGGACAATGGTCCAATATCTATGTGTATTCTTTCAGATATCCCCATTTTACTAATTGTGAAGGAATAATGTAGAAGATGGGCTTGCAGAGGAAGAACTTTAGTTTCTTCTATTATGCTATGTCCTAGACAAAGATCCTTTGTACAGATATTTGTCATAGGAAACAATGGTCCAAGGAAGGTATCTATGTGTATTCTTTCAGATCCTTATTTTACTAATTGTGAAGGAATAATGGTCAAGAAGATGGTATTGCAGAGGGAAGAACTTTAGTTTCTTCTATTATGCTATGTCCCTAGATAAAGATCCTTGTACAGGATATTTGTCATGCTGACAATGGTCCAATATCTATATATATTCTTTCAGATATCCCATTTTAAAATTGTGAAGGAATAATGTAGAAGATGGGCTTGCAGAGGGAAGAACATAATTTCTTCTATTATGCTATGTCCCTAGATAAAGATCCTTGTACAGGATATTTGTCATGCGGACAATGGTCCAATATCTATGTGTATTCTTTCAGATATCCCCATTTTACTAATTGTGAAGGAATAATGTAGAAGATGGGCTTGCAGAGGGAAGAACACAGTTTCTTCTATTATGCTATGTCCTAGACATAAGATCCTTGTACAGGATATTGTAATTGTCATGCGGACAATGGTCCAATATCTATGTGTATTCTTTCAGATATCCCCATTTTACTAATTGTGAAGGAATAATATAGAAGATGGGCTTGCAGAGGGAAGAACTCAAGTTTCTTCTATTATGCTATGTCCCTAGATAATGATCCTTGTATTAGGATATTTGTGTGTGGACAATGGTCCAATATCTATGTGTATTCTTTCAGATCCCCATTTTACTAATTGTGAAGGAATAATGTAGAAGATGGGCTTGCAGAGGAAGAACTTTAGTTTCTTCTATTACCTATGTCCTAGACAAAGATCCTTGTACAGGATATTTGTCATGTGGACAATGGTCCAATATCTATGTAAGTGTATTCTTTCAGATATCCCCTTTTAAAAATTGTGTGAAGGAATAATGTAGAAGATGGGCTTGCAGAGGGAAGAACTTTAGTTTCTTCTATTATGCTATGTCCCTAGATAAAGATCTTCACAAGATATTTGTCATGCGGACAATGGTCCAATATCTATGTGTATATTCTTTCAGATATCCCCATTCCAGGAATTAATTGTGAAGGAATAATGTAGAAGATGTAAACATTGCAGAGGGAAGAACTTTTAGTCAATTTCTTCTATTAAAACAACCTATGTCCCAGATAAAGATCCTTGTACAGGATATTTGTCAAACACCGGACAATGGTTCAATATCTATGTGTATTCTTTCAGATATCCCCATTTTACTAATTGTGAAGGAATAATGTAGAAGATTTTGCAGAGGGAAGAACCTTTAGGTTCTTCTATTATGCTATGTCCCTAGACAAAGATCCTTGTACAGGAATATTTGTCATATGTGGGACAATGGTCCAATATCTATGTGTATTCTTTCAGATATCCCCATTTTACTAATTGTGAAGGAATAATGTAGAAGATGGGCTTGCAGAGGAAGAACTGTAGTTTCTTCTATTATGAAGTAGATAGTGTGATCCTTGTATGCAATGACAATGGTCCAATGATCACCCAAATATCCCTAATTTACAGATAATCAATCCATGATAAAACAGGATATCATGCGGATTTGGTCCAATATCTATGTGTATTCTTTCAGATATCTAACTAATGAGGAATAATGTAGGATGCACTTGTGTGGAAGAACTTTAATTTCTTCTATTATGCTATGTTCCTAGATAAAGATCCTTGTACAGGATATTTGTCAATGGTCCAATATCTATATGTATTCTTTCAGATATGAAGGTTGAAGGAATAATGTAGAAGATGGGTTTGCAGAGGGAAGAACTATAATTTCTTCTATTATGCTATGTCCTAGATAAAGATCCCTTGTACAGGATATTTGTCATGCGGACAATGGTCCAATATCTATGTGTATTCTTTCAGATATCCCCATTTTACTAATTGTGAAGGAATAATGTAGAAGATGGGCTTTGCAGAGGGAAGAACTTTAGTTTCTTCTATTATGCTATGTCCCTAGATAAAGATCCTTGTACAGGATATTTGTCATGCGGACAATGGTCCAATATCAAATCCCCATTTTAAAATTGTGAACAGAAGATGGGCTTCAGAGGGAAGAACTTTAGTTTCTTCTATTATGCTATGTCCCTAGATCTTGTACAGGATTTGTCATCTAGACAATTCAATTGTGTATTCTTTCAGATATCCCATTTTAATAATTGTGAAGAAGGAATAATGTAGAAGATTTGCAGAAAGAACCTAGTTTCTTCCATTATGCTATGTCCTAGATAAAGATCCTTAACAGGATATTTGTGGGATGGACAATGGTCCAATATCTATGTGTATTTTCAGATATCCCCATTTTACTAATTGTGAAGGAATAATGTAGAAGATGGGCTTGCAGAGGGAAGAACTTTAGTTTCTTCTATTATGCTATGTCCCTAGATAAAGATCCTTGTACAGGATATTTGTCATGCGGACAAAGTCCAATATCTATGTGTATTCTTTCAGATATCCCCATTTGTAATTCATGAAGGAATAATGTGGAAGATGGGCTTGCCTTTAATTATGCTATGTCCCTTGACATGATCCTTGTACAGGATATTTTGTCATGCAGACAATGGTCCAATATCTATGTGTATTCTTTCAGATATCCCCATTTTACTAATTGTGAAGGAATAATGTAGAAGATGGGCTTGCAGGGGAAGAACTTCTAGTTTCTTCTATTATGCTATGTCCCTAGATAAAGATCCTTGTACAGGATATTTGTCATGCGGACAATGGTCCAATATCTATGTGTATTCTTTCAGATATCCCCATTTTACTAATTGTGAAGGAATAATGTAGAAGATGGTCTTGCAGAGGGAAGAACTTTAGTTTCTTCTATTATGCTATGTCCCTAGATAAAGATCCTTTACAGGATATTTGTCATGCGGACAATGGTCCAATATGTATTCTTTCAGATATCCCCATTTTACTAATTGTGAAGGAATAAGAAGAAGATGGGCTTGCAAGGGAAGAACTTTATCCTTTTATTTTTATTATGCTATTCCCTAGATAAAGATCCTAATTGTACAGGATATTTGTCTTGCAGACAATGGTCAATATCTATGTGTATTCTTTCAGATATCCCAATGGGTTAATATTTATCCCTATTTTTAATTGTGAAGGAATAATGTAGAAGATGGGCTTGCAGAGGGAAGAACTTTAGTTTCTTCTATTATGCTATGTCCTAGATAAAGATCCTTGTACAGGATATTTGTCATGCGGACAATGGTCCAATATCTATGTGTATTCTTTCAGATATCCCCATTTTACTAATTGTGAAGGAATAATGTAGAAGATGGGCTTGCAGAGGAAGAACTTTAGTTTCTTCTATTATGCTATGTCCCTAGATAAAGATCCTTGTACAGGATATTTGTCATGCGGACAATGGTCCAATATCTATGTGTATTCTTTCAGATATCCCATTTTACTAATTGTGAAGGAATAATGTAGATGATGGGCTTGCAGAGGAAGAACTTTAGTTTCTTCTATTATGCTATGTCCTAGATAAAGATCCTTGTACAGGATATTTGTCATGCGGACAATGGTCCAATATCTATGTGTATTCTTTCAGATATCCCATTTTAAAAATTGTGAAGGAATAATGTAGAAGATGGGGCTTGCAGAGGGAAGAACTTTAGTTTCTTCTATTATGCTATGTCCCTAGATAAAGATCCTTGTACAGGATATTTGTCATGCGGACAATGGTCCAATATCTATGTGTATTCTTTCAGATATCCCATTTTACTAATTGTGAAGGAATAATGTAGAAGATGGGCTTGCAGAGGGAAGAACTTTAGTTTTCTTCTATTATGCTATGTCCCTAGACAAAAGATCCTTGTACAGGATATTTGTCATTTGGACAATGGTCCAATATCTATGTGTATTCTTTCAGATATCCCCATTTTACTAATTGTGAAGGAATAATGTAGAAGATGGGCTTGCAGAGGGAAGAACTTTAGTTTCTTCTATTATGCTATGTCCTAGATAAAGATCCTTGTACAGGATATTTTTGTCCAGGACAATGGTCCAATATCTATAACATATCCTCATTTTACTAATTTGATAGGAATAATGTAGAAGATGGGCTTGCAGAGGGAAGATGTATTGCTATTTCAGATATCCTGGACAACAATATCTATTATTCTGTGAAGATCCCCATTTAATGTAGAAGATGGAATGGTTTGCAGGGAAGAATAATTTCTTCTATTATGCTATGTCCCTAGATAATGATCCTTGTACAGGATATTTGTCCGGACAATGGTCCAATATCTAATTCTTTCAGAGATCCCCATTTTACTAATTGTGAAGGAATAATGTAGAAGATGGGCTTGCAGGGGGGAAGAACTTTCGTTTCTTCTATTATGCTATGTCCCTAGATAAAGATCCTTGTACAGGATATTTGTCAACAGACAATGGTCCAATATCTATGTGTATTCTTTCAGATATCCCCATTTTACTAATTATGAAGGAATAATGTAGAAGATGGGCTTGCAGAGGGAAGAACATAGTTTCTTCATTATGGTCCCTAGATAAAGATCCTTGTACAGGATATTTTCATGCGGACAATGGTCCAATATCTATGTGTATTCTTTCAGATATCCCCATTTTACTAATTGTGAAGGAATAATGTAGAAGATGGGCTTGCAGAGGGAAGAACTTTAGTTTCTTCTATTATGCTATGTCCCTAGATAAAGATCCTTGTACAGATATTTGTCATGCGGACAATGGTCCAATATCTATGTGTATTCTTTCAGATATCCCATTTACTAATTGTGAAGGAATAATGTAGAAGATGGGTTTGCAGAGGGAAGAACTTTAGTTTCTTCTATTATGCTATGTCCGTATAGACAAAGATCCTTGTACAGGATATTTGTCATGAGACAATGGTCCAATATCTATGTGTATTCTTTCAGATATCCCCCTTTTACTAATTATTGTGAAGGAATAATGTAGAAGATGGGCTTGCAGAGGGAAGAACTTTAGTTTCTTCTATTATGCTATGTCCCTAGATAAAGATCCTTGTACAGGATATTTGTCATGGTTGCGGACAATATCCAATATCTATATTGTATTCTTTCAGATATCCCCATTTTACTAATTGTGAAGGAATAATGTAGAAGATGGGTTTGCAGAGGGAAGAACTTTAGTTTCTTCTATTATGCTATGTTAGATAAAGATCCTTGTACAGGATATTTGTCATGCGGACAATGGTCCAATATCTATGTGTATTCTTTCAGATATCCCCATTTTACTAATTGTGAAGGAATAATGTAGAAGATGGCTTGCAGAGGAAGAACTTTAGTTTCTTCTATTATGCTATGTCCCTAGATAAAGATCCTTGTACAGGATATTTTGTCATGGACAATGGTCCAATATCTATGTGTATTCTTTCAGATATCCCCATTTTACTAATTGTGAAGGAATAATGTAGAAGATGGGCTTGCAGAGGAAGAAGAACTGTAGTTTTCTTCTATTATGCTATGTCCCTAGATAAAGATCCTTGTACAGGATATTTGTCATGCGGACAATGGTCCAATATCTATGTGTATTCTTTCAGATATCCCTAATTTTACTAATTGTGAAGGAATAATGTAGAAGATGGGCTTGCAGAGGGAAGAACTTTAGTTTCTTCTATTATGCTATGTCCCTAGATAAAGATCCTTGTACAGGATATTTGTCATGCGGACAATGGTCCAATATCTATGTGTATTTTCAGATATCCCCATTTGCTAATTGTGAAGGAATAATGTAGAAGATGGGTTTGCAGAGGGAAGAACTAGTTTCTTCTATTATGCTATGTCCCTAGATAAAGATCCTTGTACAGGATATTTGTCATGCGGACAATGGTCCAATATCTATGTGTATTCTTTCAGATATCCCCATTTTACTAATTGTGAAGGAATAATGTAGAAGATGGGCTTGCAGAGGGAAGAACTTTAGTTTCTTCTATTATGCTATGTCCCTAGACAAAGATCTTGTACAGGATATTTGTCATGCGGACAATGGTCCAATATCTATGTGTATTCTTTCAGATATCCCCATTTTACTAATTGTGGAGGAATAATGTAGAAGATGGGCTTGCAGAGGGAAGAACTGTAGTTTCTTCTATTATGCTATGTCCCTAGATAAAGATCCTTGTACAGGATATTTGTCATGGACAATGGTCCAATATCTTGTATTCTTTCAGATATCCCCTTTTTGCTAATTGTGTGAAGGAATAATGTAGAAGATGGGTTTGCAGAGGGAAGAACTTAGTTTCTTCTATTATGCTATGTCCCTAGATAAAGATCCTTGTACAGGATATTTGTCATGCGGACAATGGTCCAATATCTATGTGTATTCTTTCAGATATCCCCATTTTACTAATTATGAAGGAATAATGTAGAAGATGGGCTTGCAGAGGGAAGAACTTTAGTTTCTTCTATTATGCTATGTCCCTAGATAAAGATCCTTGTACAGGATATTTGTCATGCGGACAATGGTCCAATATCTATGTGTATTCTTTCAGATATCCCATTTTACTAATTGTGAAGGAATAATGTAGAAGATGGGCTTGCAGAGGGAAGAACTTTAGTTTCTTCTATTATGCTATGTCCCTAGATAAAGATCCTTGTACAGGATATTTGTCATGCGGACAATGGTCCAATATCTATGTGTATTCTTTCAGATATCCATTTTTTACTAATTGTGAAGGAATAATGTAGAAGATGGGCTTGCAGAGGGAAGAACTGTAGTTTCTTCTATTATGCTATGTCCCTAGATAAAGATCCTTGTACAGGATATTTGTCATGCGGACAATGGTCCAATATCTATGTGTATTCTTTCAGATATCCACCATTTTACTAATTGTGAAGGAATAATGTAGAAGATGGGTTTGCAGAGGGAAGAACTGTAGTTTCTTCTATTATGCTATGTCCTAGAAAGATCCTTGTACAGGATATTTGTCATGGACAATGGTCCAATATCTATGTGTATTCTTTCAGATATCCCCATTTTACTAATTGTGAAGGAATAATGTAGAAGATGGGCTTGCAGAGGGAAGAACTTTAGTTTCTTCTATTATGCTATGTCCCTAGATAAAGATCCTTGTACAGGATATTTGTCATGCGGACAATGGTCCAATATCTATGTGTATTCTTTCAGATATCCCCATTTTACTAATTGTGAAGGAATAATGTAGAAGATGGGCTTGCAGAGGGAAGAACTTTAGTTTCTTCTATTATGCTATGTCCCTAGATAAAGATCCTTGTACAGGATATTTGTCATGTGGACAATGGTCCAATATCTATGTGTTTCTTTCAGATATCCCCATTTTACTAATTGTGAAGGAATAATGTAGAAGATGGGCTTGCAGAGGAAGAATAGTTTCTTCTATTATGCTATGTCCCTAGATAAAGATCCTTGTACAGGATATTTGTCATGCGGACAATGGTCCAATATCTATGTGTATTCTTTCAGATAATTTTATTAATTGTGAAGGAATAATGTAGAAGATGGGCTTGCAGAGGGAAGAACTTTAGTTTCTTCTATTATGCTATGTCCCTAGATAAAGATCCTTGTACAGGATATTTGTCATGCGGACAATGGTCCAATATCTATGTGTATTCTTTCAGATATCCCCATTTTACTAATTTGTGAAGGAATAATGTAGAAGATGGGCTTGCAGAGGGAAGAATAATTTCTTCTATTATGCTATGTCCCTAGATAAAGATCCTTGTACAGGATATTTGTTATGCGGACAATGGTCCAATATCTATGTGTATTCTTTCAGATATCCCATTTTACTAATTGTGAAGGAATAATGTAGAAGATGGGCTTGCAGAGGGAAGAACTTTAGTTTCTTCTATTATGCTATGTCCCTAGATAAAGATCCTTGTACAGGATATTTGTCATGCGGACAATGGTCCAATATCTATGTGTATTCTTTCAGATATCCCCATTTTACTAATTGTGAAGGAATAATGTAGAAGATGGGTTTGCAGAGGGAAGAACTTTAGTTTCTTCTATTATGCTATGTCCCTAGATAAAGATCCCTTGTACAGGATATTTGTCATGCGGACAATGGTCCAATATCTATATGTATTCTTTCAGATATCCCCATTTTGCTAATTGTGAAGGAATAATGTAGAAGATGGGTTGCAGAGGAAGAACTTTAGTTTCTTCTATTATGGTCCCTAGATAAAGATCCTTGTACAGGATATTTGTATTCAATGGTCAATATCTATGTATTCTTTCAGATATCCCCATTTTACTAATTGTGAAGGAATAATGTAGAAGATGGGCTTGCAGAGGAAGAACTGTAGTTTCTTCTATTATGCTATGTCCCTAGATAATGATCCTTGTACCAGGATATTTGTTGTGCAGACAATGGTCCAATATCTGTGTGTATTATTTTTCAGATCCCCATTTTACTAATTATGAAGGAATAATGTAGAAGATGGGCTTGCAGAGGAAGAACTTTTAGTTTCTTCTATTATGCTATGTCCCTAGATAAAGATCCTTGTACAGGATATTTGTCATTCGGACAATGGTCCAATATCTATGTGTATTCTTTCAGATATCCCATTTTAAAAAATTGTGAAGGAATAATGTAGAAGATGGGTTTGCAGAGGAAGAACTTTAGTTTCTTCTATTATGCTATGTCCCTAGATAAAGATCCTTGTACAGGATATTTGTCATGCGGACAATGGTCCAATATCTATGTGTATTCTTTCAGATATCCCCCTTTTTACTAATTGTGAAGGAATAATGTAGAAGATGGGTTTGCAGAGGGGAAGAACTTTAGTTTCTTCTATTATGCTATGTCCCAGATAATGATCCTTGTACAGGATATTTGTCATGCGGACAATGGTCCAATATCTATGTGTATTCTTTCAGATATCCCCATTTTACTAATTGTGAAGGAATAATGTAGAAGATGGGTTTGCAGAGGGAAGAACTTTAGTTTCTTCTATTATGCTATGTCCCTAGATAAAGATCCTTGTACAGGATATTTGTCATGGACAATGGTCCAAATCTATGTGTATTCTTTCAGATATCTAATTGTGAAGGAATAATGTAGAAGATTTCAGAGGAAGAATAGTTTCTTCTATTATTATGTCCTAGATAAAGATCCTTGTACAGGATATTTGTCATGCGGACAATGGTCCAATATCTATGTGTATTCTTTTATCCCTATTTTACTAATTGTGAAGGAATAATGTAGAAGATGGGCTTGCAGAGGGAAGAACTTTAGTTTCTTCTATTATGCTATGTCCCTAGATAGAAAGATCCTTGTACAGGATATTTGTCATGGACAATGGTCCAATATCTATGTGTATTCTTTCAGATATCTAACTATTTTACTAATTATTGAAGGAATAATGTAGAAGATGGGCTTGCAGAGGAAGAACTATGTGTATTCTTTAGTTTCTTCTATTATGCTATGTCCCTAGATAAAGA
Source organism: Macrobrachium rosenbergii (assembly GCF_040412425.1). Classification (NCBI taxonomy): domain Eukaryota; kingdom Metazoa; phylum Arthropoda; class Malacostraca; order Decapoda; family Palaemonidae; genus Macrobrachium; species Macrobrachium rosenbergii. Next base: position 44,261,650 of record NC_089749.1, on the reverse strand, counting down.
TCCTTGTACAGGATATTTGTCATGCGGACAATGGTCCAATATCTATGTGTATTCTTTCAGATATCCCCATTTTACTAATTGTGAAGGAATAATGTAGAAGATGGGCTTGCAGGGGAAGAACTTTAGTTTCTTCTATTATGCTATGTCCCTAGATAAAGATCCTTGTACAGGATATTTGTCATGCGGACAATGGTCCAATATCTATGTGTATTCTTTCAGATATCCCCATTTTACTAATTGGCAGAAGGAATAATGTAGAAGATGGGCTTGCAGAGGGAAGAACTTTAGTTTCTTCTATTATGCTATGTCCCTAGATAAAGATCCTTGTACAGGATATTTGTCATGCGGACAATGGTCCAATATCTATGTGTATTCTTTCAGATATCCCATTTTACTAATTCAGAAGGAATAATGTAGAAGATGGGCTTGCAGAGGGAAGAACTGTAGTTTCTTCTATTATGCTATGTCCCTAGATAAAGATCCTTGTACAGGATATTTGTCATGCGGACAATGGTCCAATATCTATGTGTATTCTTTCAGATATCCCCATTTTACTAATTGTGAAGGAATAATGTAGAAGATGGGTTTGCAGAGGGAAGAACTTTAGTTTCTTCTATTATGCTATGTCCCTAGATAAAGATCCTTGTACAGGATATTTGTCATGCGGACAATGGTCCAATATCTATGTGTATTCTTTCAGATATTCATTTTATTAATTGTGAAGGAATAATGTAGAAGATGGGCTTGCAGAGGGAAGAACTTTTTTAGTTTCCTATTATGCTATGTCCCTAGATAAAGATCCTTGTACAGGATATTTGTTCGGACAATGGTCCAATATCTATGTGTATTCTTTCAGATATCCCCAACATTTACTAATTGTGAAGGAATAATGTAGAAGATGGGCTTGCAGAGGGAAGAACTTAGTTTCTTCTATTATGCTATGTCCCTAGATAAAGATCCTTGTACAGGATATTTGTCATGCGGACAATGGTCCAATATGGGTGTATTCTTTCAGATATCCCATTTTACTAATTTGTGAAGGAATAATGTAGAAGATGGGTTTGCAGAGGGAAGAACTTTAGTTTCTTCTATTATGCTATGTCCCTAGATAAAGATCCTTGTACAGGATATTTGTCATGCGGACAATGGTCCAATATCTATGTGTATTCTTTCAGATATCCCCCTTTTTAAAATTGTGAAGGAATAATGTAGAAGATGGGCTTGCAGAGGGAAGAACTTTAGTTTCTTCTATTATGCTATGTCCCTAGATAAAGATCCTTGTACAGGATATTTGTCATGCGGACAATGGTCCAATATCTATGTGTATTCTTTCAGATATCCCTAATTTACTAATTGTGGAGGAATAATGTAGAAGATGGGCTTGCAGAGGGAAGAACTGTAGTTTCTTCTATTATGCTATGTCCCTAGATAAAGATCCTTGTACAGGATATTTGTCAAAGGACAATGGTCCAATATCTATATATATTCTTTCAGATATCACCATTTTACTAATTGTGAAGGAATAATGTAGAAGATGGGCTTGCAGAGGAAGAACTATAGTTTCTTCTATTATGCTATGTCCCTAGATAAAGATCCTTGTACAGGATATTTGTCATGCGGACAATGGTCCAATATCTATGTGTTTCTTTTCAGATATCCCCATTTTACTAATTGTGAAGGAATAATGTAGAAGATGGGCTTGCAGAGGAAGAACTTTAGTTTCTTCTATTATGCTATGTCCCTAGACAAAGATCCTTGTACAGGATATTTGTCATGCGGACAATGGTCCAATATCTATGTGTATTCTTTCAGATATCCCCATTTTACTAATTGTGAAGGAATAATGTAGAAGATGGGCTTGCAGAGGGAAGAACTGTAGTTTCTTCTATTATGCTATGTCCCTAGATAAAGATCCTTGTACAGGATATTTGTCATTGGACAATGGTCCAATATCTATGTGTATTCTTTCAGATATCCCCATTTACTAATTGTGAAGGAATAATGTAGAAGATGGGCTTGCAGAGGGAAGAACTTTAGTTTCTTCTATTATGCTATGTCCCTAGATAAAGATCCTTGTACAGGATATTTGTCATGCGGACAATGGTCCAATATCTATGTGTATTCTTTCAGATATCCCCTTTTTACTAATTGTGAAGGAATAATGTAGAAGATGGGCTTGCAGAGGGAAGAACTTTAGTTTCTTCTATTATGCTATGTCCTAGATAAAGATCCTTGTACAGGATATTTGTCATGCGGACAATGGTCCAATATCTATGTGTATTCTTTCAGATATCCCCATTTTACTAATTGTGAAGGAATAATGTAGAAGATGGGCTTGCAGAGGGAAGTTTCTTCCAGATGATGCCTAGATAAATTTAGTTTCTTCTATTATGCTATGTCCCTAGATAAAGATCCTTGTACAGGATATTTGTCATGCGGACAATGGTCCAATATCTATGTGTATTCTTTCAGATATCCCCATTTTAAAACTAATTGTGAAGGAATAATGTAGAAGATGGGCTTGCAGAGGGAAGAACTTTAGTTTCTTCTATTATGCTATGTCCCTAGATAAAGATCCTTGTACAGGATATTTGTGGACAATGGTCCAATATCTATGTGTATTCTTTCAGATATCCCCATTTTACTAATTGTGAAGGAATAATGTAGAAGATGGGCTTTGCAGAGGAAGAACTGTAGTTTCTTCTATTATGCTATGTCCCTAGATAAAGATCCTTGTACAGGATATCCCGGACAATGGTCCAATATCTATGTATATTCTTTCAGATATCCCCATTTTACTAATTGTGAAGGAATAATGTAGAAGATGGGCTTGCAGAGGGAAGAACTTTAGTTTCTTCTATTATGCTATGTCCCTAGATAAAGATCCTTGTACAGGATATTTGTCATGCGGACAATGGTCCAATATCTATGTGTATTCTTTCAGATATCCCCATTTTACTAATTGTGAAGGAATAATGTAGAAGATGGGCTTGCAGAGGGAAGAACTTTAGTTTCTTCTATTATGCTATGTCCCTAGATAAAGATCCTTGTACAGGATATTTGTCATGCGGACAATGGTCCAATATCTATGTGTATTCTTTCAGATATCCCCCATTTTAAAATTGTGAAGGAATAATGTAGAAGATGGGCTTTGCAGAGGGAAGAACTTTAGTTTCTTCTATTATGCTATGTCCCTAGATAAAGATCCTTGTACAGGATATTTGTCATGCGGACAATGGTCCAATATCTATGTGTATTCTTTCAGATATCCCCATTTTACTAATTGTGAAGGAATAATGTAGAAGATGGGCTTGCAGAGGAAGAACTTTAGTTTCTTCTATTATGCTATGTCCCTAGATAAAGATCCTTGTACAGGATATTTGTCATGCGGACAATGGTCCAATATCTATGTGTATTCTTTCAGATATCCCCATTTTACTAATTGTGAAGGAATAATGTAGAAGATGGGCTTGCAGGAGGGAAGAACTTTAGTTTCTTCTATTATGCTATGTCCCTAGACAAAGATCTTTGTACAGGATATTTGTCATGCGGACAATGGTCCAATATCTATATGTGTATTCTTTCAGATATCCCCATTTTACTAATTGTGAAGGAATAATGTAGAAGATGGGTTTGCAGAGGGAAGAACTTTAGTTTCTTCTATTATGCTATGTCCCTAGATAAAGATCCTTGTACAGGATATTTGTCATGCGGACAATGGTCCAATATCTATGTGTATTCTTTCAGATATCCCCATTTTACTAATTGTGAAGGAATAATGTAGAAGATGGGCTTGCAGAGGGAAGAACTTTAGTTTCTTCTATTATGCTATGTCCCTAGATAAAGATCCTTGTACAGGATATTTGTCATGCGGACAATGGTCCAATATCTATGTGTATTCTTTCAGATATCCCTAATTTACTAATTGTGGAGGAATAATGTAGAAGATGGGCTTGCAGAGGGAAGAACTTTAGTTTCTTCTATTATGCTATGTCCCTAGATAAAGATCCTTGTACAGGATATTTGTCATGCGGACAATGGTCCAATATCTATGTGTATTCTTTCAGATATCCCCCTTTTAAAAATTGTGAAGGAATAATGTAGAAGATGGGCTTGCAGAGGGAAGAACTTTAGTTTCTTCTATTATGCTATGTCCCTAGATAAAGATCCTTGTACAGGATATTTGTCATGCGGACAATGGTCCAATATCTATATATATTCTTTCAGATATCACCATTTTGCTAATTGTGAAGGAATAATGTAGAAGATGGGTTTGCAGAGGGAAGAACTATAATTTCTTCTATTATGCTATGTCCCTAGATAAAGATCCTTGTACAGGATATTTGTCATGCGGACAATGGTCCAATATCTATGTGTATTCTTTCAGATATCCCCATTTTACTAATTGTGAAGGAATAATGTAGAAGATGGGCTTGCAGAGGGAAGAACTTTAGTTTCTTCTATTATGCTATGTCCCTAGATAAAGATCCTTGTATCATATATTTTTCATCCGGACAATTGTCCAATATCTATGTTTATTCTTTCAGATATTTGTAATTGTGATGCGGACAATGGTCCAATTATGCTATGTTCAAGATAAAGATCCTTGTCAGATATTTGTCCGTGACAATTTCAATATCTTGTGTGTATTCTTTCAGATATCCATTGTACTAAGGAATAATGTAGAAGATGGGCTTGCAGAGGGAAGAACTTTAGTTTCTTCTATTATGCTATGTCCCTAGATAAAGATCCTTGTACAGGATATTTGTCATGCGGACAATGGTCCAATATCTATGTGTATTCTTTCAGATATCCCCATTTTAAAATTTGAAGGAATAATGTAGAAGATTAGTTTCTTTTCTATTATGCTATGTCCCTTGACAGAGGGAAGATTTGAACTTTAGTTTCAGATTCCATTTTAAAAATTATGCTATGGGTCCCTAGATAAAGATCCTTGTACAGGATATTTGTCATGCGGACAATGGTCCAATATCTATGTGTATTCTTTCAGATATCCCCATTTTACTAATTGTGAAGGAATAATGTAGAAGATGGGTTTGCAGAGGGAAGAACTTAGTTTCTTCTATTATGCTATGTCCCTAGATAAAGATCTTGTACAGGATATTTGATGACAATGGTCCAATATCTATGTGTATTCTTTCAGATATCCCCATTTACTAATTGTGAAGGAATAATGTAGAAGATGGCTTTCTTGCAGAGGGAAGAAGTTTAGTTTCTTCTATTATGCTATGTCCCTAGTAAAGATCCTTGTACAGGATATTTGTCCGGACAATGGTCCAATATTTGTATTCTTTCAGATATCACCATTTTACTAATTGTGAAGGAATAACAGAAGATGGGCTTGCAGAGGAAGAACTGTAGTTTCTTCTATTATGCTATGTCCCTAGATAAAGATCCTTGTATAGGGATATTTGTCATGCGGACAATGGTCCAATATCTATGTGTATTCTTTCAGATATCCCATTTTACTAATTGTGAAGGAATAATGTAGAAGATGGGCTTGCAGAGGGAAGAACTGTAGTTTCTTCTATTATGCTATGTCCCTAGATAAAGATCCTTGTACAGGATATTTGTCATGCAATGGGACAATGGTCCAATATCTATGTGTATATTTTTCAGATATCCCCATTTTAAAATTGTGAAGGAATAATGTAGAAGATGGGCTTGCAGAGGAAGAACTGTAGTTTCTTCTATTATGCTATGTCCCTAGATAAAGATCCTTTGTACAGGATATTTGTCACGTGGACAATGGTCCAATATCTATGTGTATTCTTTCAGATATCCCCATTTTACTAATTGTGAAGGAATAATGTAGAAGATGGGCTTGCAGAGGGAAGAACTTTAGTTTCTTCTATTATGCTATGTCCCTAGATAAAGATCCTTGTACAGGATATTTGTCATGCGGACAATGGTCCAATATCTATGTGTATTCTTTCAGATATCCCCATTTTACTAATTGTGAAGGAATAATGTAGAAGATGGGCTTGCAGAGGAAGAACTTTAGTTTCTTCTATTATGCTATGTCCCTAGATAAAGATCCTTGTACAGGATATTTGTCATGCGGACAATGGTCCAATATCTATGTGTATTATTTCAGATATCCCCATTTTACTAATTGTGAAGGAATAATGTAGAAGATGGGTTTGCAGAGGGAAGAACTTTAGTTTCTTCTATTATGCTATGTCCCTAGATGAAAATCTTTCACAAGATATTTGTCATGCACAATTGTCCAATATCTAGATCTTTTCTTTCAATGATCTCATTTCAATTATTTATAGAATAATCTAGAAGATGGGCTTGCAGAGGGGAAGAACTCTTAGTTTCTTCTATTATGCTGTAGCCTTTAATGAAAATCTTTGTACAAGATATTTGTTGCTTGATAATTGTCCAATATCTAGACTTTTTCTTCTTTTCTGTGGTCTCATTTCTAATAATTTTGTTAATAATCTAGAAGATAGGCTTGCAGAGGAAGAACTCTAGTTTCCTTCTATTATGCTATGTCCCTTGATGAAAATCCTTTGTACAAGATATTTGTCAAGCGGACAATTGTCCGATATCTAGATCTTTTCTTTCAGTCGATCTCATTTCTAATAATTTTGTTAGAATAATCTAGAAGATAGGTTTGCAGAGGGAAGAACTTTAGTTTCTTCATTATACTATGTCCTTGGATGAAAATCTTTTCTGCAAGATATTTGTCAAGCGGACATCGTCCAATATCTAGATCTTCTTTCAATTATCTCTTATTTTAATAATTTTGATAGAATAATCTAGAAGATGGGTTTTGCAGAGGGAAGAACTCTAGTTTCTTTTCTATTATGCTATGTCCCTTTGATGAAAAATCTTTGTACAAGATATTTGTCGGTTTGGACAATTGTCCGATATTCAGATCTTTTCTTTCTGTATGATCTCATTTCTAATAATTTTGTTAGAATAATCTAGAAGATGGGCTTGCAGAGGGAAGAGCTCTAGTTTCTTCTATTATGGTATGTCCCTTGATGAAAATTTTTGTACAAGAGATTTGTCAAGCTGACAATTGTCCAATATCTAGATCTTTTCTTACTATGATCTAATTTCTAATCATTTTGATAGAATAATCCCAGAAGATGGTCATGCAGAGGAAGAACTTAGTTTCTTCCATTATGCTATGTCCCTTGATGAAAATCTTGTACAAGATATTTGTCACAATACACTGTCCAAATATCTAGATCTTTATCTTTCAATGATCTCATTTAATAATTTTGATAGAATAATCTAGAAGATGGGCTTGTAGAGGGGAAGAACCTAGTTTCTTCTATTATGCTGTGTCCTTTGATGAAAATCTTGTACAAGATATTTGTCAAGCGGACAATTGTCCAATATCTGATCTTTTCTTTCAATGATCTCATTTCTAATAATTTGATAGAATAATCTAGAAGATGGGGATTGCAGAGGAAGAACTCTAGTTTTTCTATTATGCTATGTCCTTTGATGAAAATTTGTACAAGAGATTTGGCTGCCTGACAATTGTCCAATATCTAGATCTTTTCAATGATCTCATTTCTAATGATTTTGCTAGAATAACCTGTAAGATGGGTTTGCAGAGGAAGAACTCTAGTTTCTTCTATTATGCTACGCCCTTGATGAAATCTTTGTACAAGATATTTGCTTTCTTGACAATTGTCCAATATCTAGTGTTTTCTTTCAATGATCTCATTTCTAATAATTTTAATAGAATAATCTAGAAGATGGGCTTGCAGAGGGAAGAACTGTAGTTTCTTCTATTATGCATGTCCCTTGATAAAATCCTTGTACAAGATATTTGTCATGCAGACAATTGTCCAATATCTAGATCTTTCTTTCAATGATCACTCATTTCTAATAATTTTGATGGAATAATAGAAGATGGGATTGCAGAGGGAAGAACTATGGTTTCTTTTATTATGCTATGTCCTTGATAAAAAGATCTTGTACAAGATATTTGTCATGTGACAATTGTCCAACATCTAGTCTTTTCTTTCAGATATTCTCATTTTAAAAATTTTGAAGAATAATCTAGAAGATGTATTTGGTAGAGGAAGAGCTCTAGTTTCTTCTATTAATGTTGTGTCCAGATGAAAGATTCTGGTACAAGATATTTGTCATGGACAATTGTCCAATATCTAGATCTTTTCTTTCAATGATCTCATTTCTAAAAATTTTTGATAGAATAATCTAGAAGATGGCTTGCAGAGGAAGAACTCTAGTTTCTTTATTGTGCTATGTCCCTTGATGAAAATTTTTGTACAAGATTTTTGTCATGGTGACAGTTGTCCAACATCTAGATCTTTTCTTTCAAATGATCTCATTTCTAATAATTTTGATGGAATAATCTAGAAGATGGGCTTGCAGAGGGAAGAGCTCTAGTTTCTTCTATTATGCTATGTCCCTTGATAAAATCCTTGTACAAGATATTTGTCGTTGGACAGATTGTCCAACATCTAGATCTTTTCTTTCAATGACCTCATTTCTAAAATTTTAATAGAATAATCTAGAAGATGGGCTTGCAGAGGAAGAGCTCTAGTTTCTTTCTATTATGGTATGTCCCTTGATGAAAATCCTTGTACAAGATATTTGTCAAGGTGATAATGGTCCAACATCTGTGTTTTCTTTTCAGATATCCTCATTTTATTAATTTTGATAGAATAATCTAGAAGATGGGCTTGCAGAGGGAAGAGCTCTAGTTTCTTTATTATGCTGTGTCCGTTTGATGAAAATCCTTGTACAAGATATTTGTTGCGGACAATTGTCTGATATCTAGATCTTTTCTTTCAATGATCTCATTTCTAATAATTTTGATAGAATAATCTAGAAGATGGGCTTGTAGAGGAAGAGCTCTAGTTTCTTCTATTATGCTATGTCCTTGATGAAAATCTTGTACAAGATATTTGTTCAATGACAATTGTCCAATATCTAGAGATCTCATGATCTCATTTTTAATAATTTGATAGAATAATCTAGAAGATGGGTTTGCAGAGGGGAAGAACTCTAGTTTCTTCTATTATGCTATGTCCTTGATGAAAATCTTTGTACAAGATATTTGTCAATCGGACAATTGTCCAATATCTAGATCTTTTCTTTCCAATGATCTCATTTCTAATAATTTTGATAGAATAATCTAGAAGATGGGCTTGCAGAGGGAAGAACTCTAGTTTCTTCTATTATGCTATGTCCCTTGGATGAAAATTTTTGTACAAGATATTTGTCAAGTGGACAATTGTCCAATATCTAGATCTTTTCTTTCAGTAATGATCTCATTTTCTAATAATTTTGATAGAATAATCTAGAAGATGGGCTTGCAGAGGGAAGAATTCTAGTTTCTTCTATTATGCTATGTCCCTTGATGAAAATCTTTGTACAAGATATTTGTCAAGCGGACAATTGTCCAATATCTAGATCTTTTCTTTCAATGATCTCATTTCTAATAATTTTGATAGAATAATCTAGAAGATGGGCTTGCAGAGGAAGAACTCTAGTTTTTCTATTATGCTATGTCCCTGATGAAAATCTTTGTACAAGATATTTGTCAAGGGGACAATTGTCCAATATCTAGATCTTTTCTTTCAATGATCTCATTTCTAATAATTTTGATGGAATAATCTAGAAGATGGGCTTGCAGAGGGAAGAACTCTAGTTTCTTTTATTATGCTGTGTCCCTTGATGAAAATCTTTGTACAAGATATTTGTCAAGCGGACAATTGTCCAATATCTAGATCTTTTCTTTCAATGATCTCATTTCTAATAATTTTGATAGAATAATCTAGAAGATGGGCTTGCAGAGGGAAGAACTCTAGTTTCTTCTATTGTGCTATGTCCCTTGATGAAAATTTTGTACAATAGATTTTGTCATGGACAATTGTCCAATATCTAGATCTTTTCTTTCAATGATCTCATTTCTAATAATTTTGATGGAATAATCTAGAAGATTGGGTTGCAGAGGGAAGAGCTCTATTTTCTTCTATTATGCTATGTCCCTTGATGAAAATCTTTGTACAAGATATTTGTCAAGCGGACAATTGTCCAATATCTAGATCTTTTCTTTCAATGATCTCATTTCTAATAATTTTGATAGAATAATCTAGAAGATGGGCTTGCAGAGTGAAGAGCTCTAGTTTCTTCTATTATGCTATGTCCCTGATGAAAATCTTTGTACAAGATTTTTGTCAGCGGACAATTGTCCAATATCTAGATCTTTTCTTTCAATGATCTCATTTCTAATAATTTTGATAGAATAATCTAGAAGATGGGCTTGCAGAGGGAAGAAGCTCTAGTTTCTTCTATTATGCTATGTCCTTGATGAAAATCTTTGTACAAAGATATTTGTCAAGCGGACAATTGTCCAATATCTAGATCTTTCTTTCAATGATCTCATTTCTAATAATTTTGATGGAATAATCTAGAAGATGGGCTTGCAGAGGAAGAATCAGTTTCTTCTATTATGCTATGTCCCTTGATGAAAATCTTTGTACAAGATATTTGTCAAGCGGACAATTGTCCAATATCTAGATCTTTTCTTTCAATGATCTCATTTCTAATAATTTTGATAGAATAATCTAGAAGATGGGCTTGCAGAGGGAAGAGCTCTAGTTTCTTCTATTATGCTATGTCCTTTGATGAAAATCTTGTACAAGATATTTGTCAATGACAATTGTCCAATATCTAGATCTTTTCTTTCAATGATATCCATTTCTAATAATTTTTTGATAGAATAATCTAGAAGATGGGCTTGCAGAGGAAGAACTTCTAGTTTCTTCTATTATGCTATGTCCCTTGATGAAAATCTTTGTACAAGATATTTGTCAAGCAGATAAGTGCCCAATATCAAGATCTTTTCTTTCAATTATCTCATTTCTATTAATTTTGATAGAATAATCTAGAAGGTGGGCTTGCAGAGGGAAGAACTCTAGTTTCTTTTATTATGCTGTGTCCTTTGATGAAAATCTTTGTACAAGATATTTGTCAAGCGGACAATTGTCCAATATCTAGATCTTTTCTTTCAATGATCTCATTTCTAATAATTTTGATAGAATAATCTAGAAGATGGGCTTGCAGAGGGAAGAGCTCTAGTTTCTTCTATTATGCTATGTCCCTTGATGAAAATCTTTGTACAAGATATTTGTCAAGCGGACAATTGTCCAATATCTAGATCTTTTCTTTCAATGATCTCACCTACTAATTTTGATAGAATAATCTAGAAGATGGGCTTGCAGAGGGAAGAACTCTAGTTTCTTCTATTATGCTATGTCCCTTGATGAAAATCTTTGTACAAGATATTTGTCAAGCGGACAATTGTCCAATATCTAGATCTTTTCTTTCAATGATCTCATTTCTAATAATTTTGATAGAATAATCTAGAAGATGGGCTTGCAGAAGGAAGAACTTTAGTTTCTTCTATTATGCTATGTCCCTTGATGAAAATTTTTGTACAAGATTTTTGTCAAGCGGACAATTGTCCAATATCTAGATCTTTTCTTTCAATGATCTCATTTCTAATAATTTTGATAGAATAATCTAGAAGATGGGGTTGCAGAAGGAAGAACTCTAGTTTCTTCTATTATGCTATGTCCCTTGATGAAAATCTTTGTACAAGATATTTGTCAAGGACAATTGTCCAATATCTAGATCTTTTCTTTCAGTGATCTCATTTTCTAATAATTTTGATGGAATAATCTAGAAGATGGGCTTGCAGAGAGAAGAACTCTAGTTTCTTCTATTATTCTATGTCCCTTGATGAAAATCTTTGTACAAGATATTTGTCAAGCGGACAATTGTCCAATATCTAGATCTTTTCTTTCAGTGATCTCCTAATTAATTTTGATAGAATAATCTAGAAGATGGGCTTGCAGAGGAAGAACTTAGTTTCTTCTATTATGCTATGTCCTTGATGAAAATCTTTTGTACAAGATATTTGTCAAGCGGACAATTGTCCAATATCTAGATCTTTCCTTTTAGTGATCTCATTTCTATTAATTTTGATAGAATAATCTAGAAGATGGGCTTGCAAAAGGAAGAATTTTAGTTTCTTCTATTATGCTATGTCCCTTGAAAATCTTTGTACAAGATGTTTGTCAAGCGGACAATTGTCCAATATCTAGATATTTCTTTCAATGATCTCATTTCTGTTAATTTTGAAGAATAATCTAGAAGATGGGCTTGCAGAGGGAAGAACTCTAGTTTCTTCTATTATGCTATGTCCCTTGATGAAAATCTTTGTACAAGATATTTGTCATGCGGACAATTGTCCAATATCTAGATCTTTTCTTTCAATATCTCATTTCTAATAATTTTGATGGAATAATCTAGAAGATGGGCTTGCAGAGGGAAGAACTCTAGTTTCTTCTATTATGCTATGTCCCTTGATGAAAATCTTGTACAAGATATTTTGTCATGCGGACAATTGTCCAATATCTAGAATTTTTTTCAATGATCCTCATTTCTAATAATTTTGATAGAATAATCTAGAAGATGGGCTTGCAGAGGAAGAATCTAGTTTCTTCTATTATGCTATGTCCCTTGATGAAAATCTCTGTACAAGATATTTGTCAATGGACAATTGATTTCTTTCAATGATCTCATTTCTAATAATTTTGATAGAATAATCTAGAAGATGGTCTTGTAGAGGGAAGAGCTCTAGTTTCTTCTATTATGCTATGTCCCTTGATGAAAATTTTTGTACAAGATATTTGTCATGGACAATTGTCCAATATCTAGATCTTTTCTTTCAATGATCTCATTTCTAATAATTTTGATAGAATAATCTAGAAGATGGGCTTGCAGAGGGAAGAATCTAGTTTTTCTATTATGCTATGTCCTTGATGAAAATCTTGTACAAGATATTTGTCATGGACAATTGTCCAATATCTAGATCTTTTCTTTCAATGATCTCATTTTCTAATAATTTTGATAGAATAATCTAGAAGATGGGCTTGCAGAGGAAGAACTCTAGTTTCTTCTATTATGCTATGTCCCTTGATGAAAATCTTGTACAAGATATTTGTCAAGCGGACAATTGTCCAATATCTAGATCTTATTCTTTCAGATATCCCATTTCTAATAATTTTGATAGGAATAATCTAGAAGATGGGCTTGCAGAGGGAAGAATTCTAGTTTCTTTATTATGCTATGTCCCTTGATGAAAATCTTTGTACAAGATATTTGTCATGCGGACAATTGTCCAATATCTAGATCTCTTTCAATGATTCTTTTTATCAATTTTGATAGAATAATCTAGAAGATGGGCTTGCAGAGGAAGAACTCTAGTTTCTTCTATTATGCTATGATCCCTTGATGAAAATCTTGTACAAGATATTTGTCATGTGGACAATTGTCCAATATCTAGATCTATTCTTTCAATGATCTCATTTCTAATAATTTTAGGAATAATCTAGAAGATGGCTTAGAGGGAAGAACTCTAGTTTCTTCTATTATGCTATGTCCCTTGATGAAAATCCTTTGTACAAGATATTTGTCAGCGGACAATTGTCCAATATCTAGATCTTTTCTTTCAATGATCCTCATTTTCTAATAATTTGATAGAATAATCTAGAAGATGGGCTTGCAGAGGAAGAACTCTAGTTTCTTTTATTATGCTATGTCCTTGATGAAAATCTCTGTACAGGATATTTGTCATGCGGACAATTGTCCAATATCTAGATCTTATTCTTTCAATATCTCATTTTAAAAATTTTTTGAAGGAATAATCTAGAAGATGGGCTTGCAGAGGGAAGAACTCTAGTTTCTTCTATTATGCTATGTCCTTAGATGAAAATCTTGTACAAAGATATTTGTCAAGCGGACAATTGTCCAATATCTATAAGTCTTTCTTTCAATGATCTCATTTCTAATAATTTTGAAGGGAATAATCTAGAAGATGGGCTTGCAGAGGGAAGAACTCTAGTTTCTTCTATTATGCTATGTCCCTTGATGAAAATCTTTGTACAAGATATTTGTCAAGTGGACAATGTCCAATATCTAGATCTTTTCTTTCAATGATCTCATTTCTAATAATTTTGATAGAATAATCTAGAAGATGGGCTTGCAGAGGAAGAACTTTAGTTTCTTCTATTATGTTATGTCCTTGATGAACATCCTTGTACAAGATATTTGTCATGTGACAATTGTCCAATATCTAGATCTATTCTTTCAGATGATGTCATTTTTAATAATTTTGATAGAATAATCTAGAATATGGGCTTGCAGAGGGAAGAACTTTAGTTTCTTCTATTATGCTATGTCCTTTGATGAAAATCTTTGTACAAGATATTTGTCCAAGCGGACAATTGTCCAATATCTAGATCTTTCTTTCAATGATCTCATTTTTATTAATTAATTTGAATAATCTAGAAGATGGGCTTGCAGAGGGAAGAACTCTAGTTTCTTCTATTATGCTATGTCCCTTGATGAAAATCTTTGTACAAGATATTTGTCAAGACGGACAATTGTCCAATATCTAGATCTATTTCTTTCAATTATCTCATTTCTAATAATTTTGATAGAATAATCTAGAAGATGGGAGCTTCCAGAGGGAAGAACTAGTTTCTTCTATTATGCTATGTCCTTGATGAAAATCTTGTACAGGATATTTGTCTGGACAATTGTCCAATATCTATGATTTTCTTTCAGATATCTCATTTTTAATAATTTTGATGGAATAATCTAGAAGATGGATTGTAGAGGAAGAGCCTCATTTTCTTCTATTATGTTATGTCCTTTGATGAAAATCTTTGTAAGATATTTGTCTTGGACAATTGTCCAATATCTAGATTTTTCAATATCTCATTTCTAATAATTTTGATAGAATAATCTAGAAGATGGGCTTGCAGAGGGAAGAACTCTAGTTTCTTCTATTATTATTGTCCCTTGATGAAAATCTTTGTACAAGATATTTGTCAAGCGGACAATTGTCCAATATCTAGATCTTTTCTTTCAATTATCTCATTTTTAATAATTTTGATAGAATAATCTAGAAGATTGGTTTGCAGAGGGAAGAACTCTAGTTTCTTCTATTATGCTATGTCCCTTGATGAAAATCTTTGTACAAGATATTTGTCAAGTGACAATTGTCCAATATCTAGATCTTTTCTTTCAATGATCTCATTTCTAATAATTTTGATAGAATAATCTAGAAGATGGGCTTGCAGAGGAAGAGCTCTAGTTTCTTCTATTATGCTTGATGAAAATCTTTGATGAAAATCAATTGTACAAGATCTATTTCAATAATTTGATAGAATAATCTGAAGATGGTTCAGAGGGAAGAACTATCTATTATGATCTTTTCTACAAGATAATGATCATCATTTCTTTCAATGATGTAATTTTAATTTTGATAGAATAATCTAGAAGATGGTCTTGCAGAGGAAGAGCTCTAGTTTCTTCTATTATGCTATGTCCTTGATGAAAATTTTTGTACAAGATTTTGTCAGTGGACAATTGTCCAATATCTAGATCTTTTCTTTCAATGATCTCATTTCTGATAATTTTGATAGAATAATCTAGAAGATGGGCTTTGCAGAGGAAGAACTCTAGTTTCTTCTATTATGCTATGTCCCTTGATGAAAATTTACAAGATATTTGTCAAGGGGACAATTGTCCAATATCTAGATCTTTTCTTTCAATGATCTCATTTCTAATAATTGATTGAATAATGAAGATGGGCTCTGCATAGGATCTAGTTTCTTCTATTATGCTATGTCCCTTGATGAAAATCTTTTGTATAAGATTTTCAAGGAGAATTAATCCAATATTCAGATCTTTTTTCAGTGATCTCATTTTAATAATTTTGATAGAATAATCTAGAAGATGGGCTTGGCAGAGGGAAGCTATTTTCTTCTATTATGCTATGTCCCTTGATGAAAATCTTTGTACAAGATATTTGTATTGGACAATTGTCCAATATCTAGATGTTTTCTTTCAATGATCTCATTTCTAATAATTTGATAGAATAATCTAGAAGATTGGCTTGCTGTAGGGAAGAACTCTAGTTTCTTCTATTATGCCATGTCCCTTGATGAAAAATTTTGTACAAGATATTTGTCAAGCGGACAATTGTCCAATATCTAGATCTTTTCTTTTCAATGATCTCATTTCTAATAATTTTGATAGAATAATCTAGAAGATGGGCTTGCAGAGGGAAGAACTTCTAGTTTCTTCTATTATGCTATGTCCCTTTGATGAAAATCTTTGTACAAGATATTTTGTCAAGTGGACAATTGTCCAATATCTAGATCTTTCTTTCAATGATTTCATTTCATTAATTTTGATAGAATAATGTAGAAGATGGGCCAGACTAGTTTCTTTTCTATTATGCTATGTCCCTTGATGAAAATTTTGTACAAGATATTTGTTCAATAGATCTTTTCTTTCAATGATCTCATTTCTAATAATTTTGATAGAATAATCTAGAAGATGGGCTTGCAGAGGAAGAGCTCTAGTTTCTTCCATTATGCTATGTCCCCTTGATGAAAATCTTTTTATACAAGATATTTGTCAAGCGGACAATTGTCCAATATCTAGATCTTTTCTTTCAATGATCTCATTTCTAATATTTTGATAGAATAATCTAGAAGATGGGCTTCTAGAGGAAGAACTCCAGTTTCTTCTATTATGCTATGTCCCTTGATGAAAATCTTTGTACAAGATATTTGTCAAAGCGGACAATTGTCCAATATCTAGATCTTTTCTTTCAATGATCTCATTTCTAATAATTTTGAAGAATAATCTAGAAGATGGGTTGCAGAGGGAAGAACTCTAGTTTCTTCTATTATGCTATGTCCCTTGATGAAAATCTTGTACAAGATATTTGTCAAGGACAATTGTCCAATATCTAGATATTTCTTCAATGATCTCATTTCTAATAATTTTGATGGAATAATCTAGAAGATGGGCTTGCAGAGGGAAGAACTAAGTTTCTTCTTATTATGCTATGTCCCTTGATGAAAATTTTGTACAAGATATTTGTCAAGCGGACAATTGTCCAATATCTAGATCTTTCTTTCAGTGATCTTATTTTCTAATAATTTTGATAGAATAATCTAGAAGATGGGCTTGCAGAGGGAAGAGCTCTAGTTTCTTCTATTATGCCATGTCCCTTGATGAAAATCTTTGTACAAGATATTTGTCAAGCGGACAATTGTCCAATATCTAGATCTTTTCTTTCAATGATCTCATTTCTAATAATTTTGATAGAATAATCTAGAAGATGGGCTTGCAGAGGGAAGAACTTTAGTTTCTTCTATTATGCTATGTCCCTTGATGAAAATCTTTGTACAAGATATTTGTCAAGCGGACAATTGTCCAATATCTAGATCTTTTCTTTCAATGATCTCATTTTAATAATTTTGATAGAATAATCTAGAAGATGGGCTTGGCAGAGGGAAGAACTTTAGTTTCTTCTATTATGCTATGTCCCTTGATGAAAATTTTTGTACAAGATATTTGTCAAGCGGATAATTGTCCAATATCTAGATTTTTCTTTCAATGATCTCATTTCTAATAATTTTGATAGAATAATCTAGAAGATTTGGTTGCAGAGGAAGAACTCTATTTTTTCTATTATGCTATGTCCCTTGATGAAAATCTTTGTACAAGATATTTGTCAAGCGGACAATTGTCCAATATCTAAATCTTTCTTTCAATGATCTTATTTCTAATAATTTTGATAGAATAATCTAGAAGATGGGCTTGCAGAGGGAAGAACTCTAGTTTCTTATTATGCTATGTCCCTGATGAAAATCTTGTACAAGATATTTGTTATTGTTGACAATGTAAGGTCCAATATCTTATGTTTTCTTTCAATGATTTCATTTCTAATAATTTTGATAGAATAATCTAGAAGAATATTTGCAGAGAGAAGAACTTAGTTTCTTCAATGGTTATTATGTTATGATCCCTTGATGAAAATCCAGAGGAAGAACTGTACAAGATATTTGTCATGTGGACAATTGTCCAATATCTATGTGATTTTTTCATTGATCTCATTTTAATAATTTTGATAGGAATAATGTAGAAGATGATCTTGTAGAGGGAAGAACTCTATTATGCTCTTCTATTATGCTATGTCCCTGATAAAAATCTTTGTACAAGATATAGAAGATGTTTGCATGGACAATTGTCCAATATCTAGATCTTTTCTTTCAATGATCTCATTTTATAATTTTGAAGGAATAATGTAGAAGATGGGCTTGCAGAGGGAAGAACTAGTTTCTTCTATTATGTCCTATGTCCTTTGATTTGAAAATCTTTGTACAAGATATTTTTATCAAGCGGATAATTGTCCATGGGCTTGCAGAGGGGAAGAACTGTCTATGCTATGATCTTTTCTTTCAATGATCTCATTTCTAATAATTTTGATAGGAATAATCTAGAAGATTAAGCTTTAGCAGGGAAGAACTCTAGTTTCTTCTATTATGCTATGTCCCCTTTAAAAATTATTTTGATGAAAATCTTTGTACAAGATATTTGTCAAGCAGAGGGGACAATTGTCCAATATCTAGATCTTTTCTTTCAATGATCTCATTTCTAATAATTTTGATAGGAATAATCTAGAAGATGGGCTTGCAGAGGGAAGAACTCTAGTTTCTTCTATTATGCTATGTCCCTTGATGAAAATCTTGTACAAGATATTTGTCAATTATTGGACAATTGTCCAATATCTAGATCTTTTCTTTCAGACAATGATCTCTTTCTGAATAATTTTGATGGAATAATCTAGATAAAGATGGGCTTGCAAGATGGATTCTTTTCAGATATCCCCTTTTAAAATTCTAGGTTTCTTCTATTATGCTATGTCCCTTGATGAAAATCTTGTACAAGATATTTGTCATCAAGTGGACAATGGTCCAATATCTAGATGTATTCTTTCAATGATCTCTATTTTAATAATTTTGATAGAATAATGTAGAAGATGGGCTTGTCCCAGAGGGAAGAACTTTAGTTTCTTCTATTATGCTATGTCCTAGATAAAATCTTTGTACAGGATATTTGTCATGCGGACAATTGTCCAATATCTAGATCTATTCTTTCAGATATCCCATTTTACTAATTGAAGGAATAATAATTTTGATAGGGAAGAATAATCTAGATAAAGATGGGAATATTTGTTGCAGATGGAAGATCTATGTAGTTTCATTTTCTATTATGCTATGGTCTTGCAGAGGGAAGTCCTATTATTGATGAAAATTTTTGTACAAGATATTTGTCAAGCGGACAATTGTCCAATATCTAGATCTTTTCTTTCAATGATCTCATTTTAATAATTTTGAAGGAATAATGTAGAAGATGGGCTTGCAGAGGGAAGAACTTTAGTTTCTTCTATTATGCTATGTCCCTAGATGAAAATCTTTGTACAAGATATTTGTCAAATGGTCCAATTGTCCAATAATCTAGATAGAAGATGGGTTTTTCTATTAATGTCCCTAGATAAAGATCTGTGTCATTTTATATAATTTTGATAGAATAATTCTAGAAGATGTGAAGGCTTGCAGAAGGAAGAACTTTAGTTTCTTCTATTATGCTATGTCCCAGATAAAATCCTTGTACAAGATATTTTTGTCATGTGTATTCTTTCAGACAATTGTCCAATATCTTATCTTTTCTTTCAATGATCTCATTTCTTTAATTTTGAAGGAATAATCTAGAAGATGGCTTGCAGAGGGAAGAATCCCTAGTTTCTTCTATTATGCTATGTCCCTCAGATGAAAATCCTTGTACAAGATATTTGTCTAGATAAAGATCCTGGACAATGGTCCAATATCTATGTGTATTCTTTCAGATGATCCCTAATTTAATAATTTGAATAATGTAGAATAATGAGGGAAGATGGGCTTGCAGACAAAGATCCTTGGAAGAATTTTTAGTTTCTTTCTATTATGCTATTATATGTCCTGTCCCAATGGTTGATCAGAAAATCTAATTTGAAGGTACAAGATATTTATCAAGCAGACAGTTGATCCAATATATTTGTCATGAGACAATTTTCTTTCAGATATCCTCATTTTACTAATTGTTTTGATAGAATAATCTAGAAGATGGGCTTGCAGAGGAAGAGCTCTAGTTTCTTCTATTATGCTATGTCCCTTAGATAAAATCTTTGTACAAGATATTTGTCAAGCGGACAATTGGTCCAATATCTAGATGTTTTTCTTTCAATGATATCATTTTATAATTTTGAAGGAATAATCTAGAAGATGGGCTTGCAGAGGGAAGAACTTTAGTTTCTTCTATTATGCTATGTCCCTTGTGACAAAATCTTTGTCACAAGATATTTGTCAAGCGAAGACTATTAATAGATAAAGATCCAGGATATTTGTCATGCGGACAATGGTATGTGTATTCTTTCAGATATCCCCATTTTAATAATTTTGAAGGAATAATGTAGAAGATGGGCTTGCAGAGGGAAGAACTCTAGTTTCTTCTTCTATTATGCTATGTCCCTTGATAAAGATCCTTGTACAAGATATTTGTCATGCGGACAATTGTCCAATATCTAGTGTATTCTTTCAGATATCTCATTTCTAATGAAGGAATTTTGTCTTGCAGAGGGAAGAACTGTAGTTTTCTTCTATTAATCTACAGAAGATGGACAATGGTCCAATATCTATGGTATTCTTTCAGAGAAGGAAGAGATGGGTTTGCAGAGGGAAGAACTGTAGTTTCTTCTATTATGCTATGTCCCTTGATAAAGATCCTTGTACAAGATATTTGTCAAGCGGACAATGGTCCAATATCTATGTATATTCTTTCAATATCTCATTTCTAATAAATTTTGATAGAATAATCTAGAAGATGGGATATTTGTTGACAAGAGTGGAAGAACTAATTGTAGTTTAGAAGATTCTTGCAGCAGAGGAAGAACTTTATTATTATGCTAGACAAAGATCCTTGTGATATTTGTCATGCTGACAATGGTCCAATATCTTGTACAATCACCATTTTACTAATTATTGAAGGAATAATGTAGAAGATGGCTTGCAGAGGAAGAACAATTATGCTATGTCCCAATGATCTACAAGATATTTGTCTTTGGTCAATATCTAATATTCTTTCAGATATCCCCATTTTACTAATTGTGAAGAATAATGTAGAAGATGGGCTTGCAGAGGGAAGAACTTTAGTTTCTTCTATTATGCTATGTCCCTTGAATAATGACAAAGATCCTTTGTACAGGATATTTGTCATGCGGACAATGGTCCAATATCTATGTGTATTCTTTCAGATATCCCATTTTACTAATTGTGATAGAATAATCTAGAAGATGGGCTTGCAGAGGAAGAATTTGTTTCTTGCTATTTGTTATGGTCCAATATCTATGTGTATGATATCCCCTAATTGTGGAGGATAAAAGATTGCAGAGGGGAAGAACTGTAGTTTCTTCTATTTGTACAAGATAAATTTGTCAGGATATTTGTCATGGACAATGGTCCAATATCTATGTGTATTCTTTCAGATATCCCCATTTTTTACTAATTGTGAAGGAATAATGTAGAAGATGGGCTTGCAGAGGGAAGAACTTTAGTTTCTTCTATTATGCTATGTCCCTAGATAAAGATCCTTGTACAGGATATTTGTCATGCGGACAATGGTCCAATATCTATGTGTATTCTTTCAGATATCCCCATTTTACTAATTGTGAAGGAATAATGTAGAAGATGGGTTTGCAGAGGGAAGAACTGTGGTTTCTTCTTTAGTTTCTTCAGGATATTATGCTATTCTTTGTCCATTTTGCTAATTGTGAAGGAATAATGAAGATCTTTAATTTTGTACAGTCCCTAGATATTTGTCATTTGCGGACAATGGTCCAATATCTATGTGTATTCTTTCAGATATCCCCATTTTACTAATTGATGGGCTTGAAGGAATAATGTAGAAGATGGGCTTGCAGAGACAATGGTCCAATATCTGTGTATTCTTTCAGATATCCCCCTTTTTAAAATTGTGAAGGAATAATGGAAGAACTTTAGTTTCTTCTATTATGCTATGTCCCTAGATAAAGATCCTTGTACAGGATATTTGTCATGCGGACAATGGTCCAATATCTAGATGTATTCTATGTGTATTCTTTTTCAGATATCTCATTTTACTAATTGTGAAGGAATAATCTAGAAGATGGGCTTGCAGAGGGAAGAACTTTAGTTTCTTCTATTATGCTATGTCCCTACAGATAAAGATCCTTGTACAGGATATTTGTCTTGCGGACAATGGTCCAATATCTATGTCCCTAGATATTCAGGATATTTTTCAGATATCCAATATCCATTTTTATATCAATTTTGCTAATTGTGAAGGAATAATGTAGAAGATGGGTTTGCAGAGGAAGAACTTAGTTTTCTTCTATTATGCTATGTCCTAGATAAAGATCCTGTCAGGATATTTGTTATGCGGACAATGGTCCAATATCTATGTGTATTCTTTCAGATATCCCCATTTTACTAATTGTGAAGGAATAATATAGAAGATGGGCTTGCAGAGGGAAGAACTTTGTTTCTTCTATTATGCTATGTCCCTAGATAAAGATCCTTGTACAGGATATTTGTCATGCGGACAATGGTCCAATATCTATGATGTATTCTTTCAGATATCCCCATTTTACTAATTGTGAAGGAATAATGTAGAAGATGGGCTTGCAGAGGAAGAACTTTAGTTTCTTCTATTATGCTATGTCCCTAGACAAAGATCCTTGTACAGGATATTTGTCATGCGGACAATGGTCCAATATCTATGTGTATTCTTTCAGATATCCTTTTTTACTAATTGTGAAGGAATAATGTAGAAGATGGGCTTGCAGAGGGAAGAACTGTAGTTTCTTCTATTATGCTATGTCCCTAGATAAAGATCCTTGTACAGGATATTTGTCATGCGGACAATGGTCCAATATCTATGTGTATTCTTTCAGATATCCCCATTTTACTAATTGTGAAGGAATAATGTAGAAGATGGGCTTGCAGAGGGAAGAACTGTAGTTTCTTCTATTATGCTATGTCCCTAGATAATGATCCTTGTATAGGATATTTGTCGTGCGGACAATGGTCCAATATCTATGTGTATTCTTTCAGATCCCCATTTTACTAATTGTGAAGGAATAATGTAGAAGATGGGCTTGCAGAGGGAAGAACTTTAGTTTCTTCTATTATGCTATGTCCCTAGACAAAGATCCTTGTACAGGATATTTGTCATGCGGACAATGGTCCAATATCTATGTGTATTCTTTCAGATATCCCATTTTACTAATTGTGAAGGAATAATGTGAAGATGGGCTTGCAGAGGGAAGAACTGTAGTTTCTTCTATTATGCTATGTCCCTAGATAAAGATCCTTGTACAGGATATTTGTCATGTGGACAATGGTCCAATATCTATGTGTATTCTTTCAGATATCCCCATTTTACTAATTGTGAAGGAATAATGTAGAAGATGGGCTTGCAGAGGAAGAACTTTAGTTTCTTCTATTATGCTATGTCCCTAGATAAAGATCCTTGTACAGGATATTTGTCATGTGGACAATGGTCCAATATCTATGTGTATTCTTTCAGATATCCCCTAATTGTGAAGGAATAATGTAGAAGATAATTTTTCTTCTATTATGAAGGAATAATGTAGAAGATGGGCCTTTTACTAATTGTGAAGGAATAATTGAAGATGGGTTTGCAGGGAAGAACTTTAGTTTCTTCTATTATGCTATGTCCCTAGATAAAGATCCTTGTACAGGATATTTGTCATGCGGACAATGGTCCAATATCTATGTGTATTCTTTTCAGATATCCCCATTTTACTAATTGTGAAGGAATAATGTAGAAGATGGGCTTGCAGAGGGAAGACTTTAGATGCTATGTCCCTAGATAAAGATTGCAGATGGGAAGAATCTGTTATTCTTTCAGATATTTTTCTAATTGTGAAGGAATAATTATGCTATGTCTTCCTATGTCCCTAGATAAAGATCCTTGTACAGGATATTTGTCATGCGGACAATGGTCCAATATCTATGTGTATTCTTTCAGATATCATTTTACTAATTGTGAAGGAATAATGTAGAAGATTGCAGAGGAAGAACTTTAGTTTTTCATTATGCTATGTCCCTAGACAAAGATCCTTGTACAGGATATTTGTCATGCGGACAATGTCCAATATCTATGTGTATTCTTTCAGATATCCCATTTTACTAATTGTGAAGGAATAATATAGAAGATGGGCTTGCAGAGAGGGAAGAACTTTAGTTTCTTCTATTATGCTATGTCCTAGATAAATGATCCTTGTACAGGATATTTGTCATGCGGACAATGGTCCAATATCTATATGTATTCTTTCAGATATCCCCATTTTACTAATTGTGAAGGAATAATGTAGAAGATGGGCTTGCAGAGGAAGAACTTTAGTTTCTTCTATTATGCTATGTCCCTAGATAAAGATCCTTGTACAGGATATTTGTCATGCGGACAATGGTCCATGGACAATGGTCCAATATCTATTGTGTGTAGAAGATTCTTTCAGATATCCTAGATAAAGATTTGTACAGGATATTTGTTGTGACAATGGAATAATGTATTCTTTAGAAGATTTTACTAATTGTGAAGGAATAATGTAGAAGATGGGCTTGGTTTCTTCTATTATGCTATGTCCTAGATAAAGATCCTATGTGTTGTACAGGATAAGACAATGGTCCAATATCTATCCTTGTGTATTCTTTCAGATATCCCCATTTTTAATTGTGAAGGAATAATGTAGAAGATGGGCTTGCAGAGGGAAGAACTTTAGTTTCTTCTATTATGCTATGTCCCTAGATAAAGATCCTTGTACAGGATATTTGTCATGCGGACAATGGTCCAATATCTATGTGTATTCTTTCAGATATCCCCATTTTACTAATTGTGAAGGAATAATGTAGAAGATGGGCTTGCAGAGGAAGAACTTTAGTTTCTTCTATTATGCTATGTCCCTAGATAAAGATCCTTGTACAGGATATTTGTCATGCGGACAATGGTCCAATATCTATGTGTATTCTTTCAGATATCCCCATTTTACTAATTTGAAGGAATAACTAGAAATTGCTTGCAGAGGAATAATTTAGTTTCTTCTATTATGCTATGATGATCCTTGTACAGGATATTTGTCATGCGGACAATGGTCCAATATCTATGTGTATTCTTTGATATCCCCTTTTAAAATTGTGGAAGGAATAATGTAGAAGATGGGCTTGCAGAGGGAAGAACTTTAGTTTCTTCTATTATGCTATGTCCCTAGATAAAGATCCTTGTACAGGATATTTGTCATGCGGACAATGGTCCAATATCTATGTGTATTCTTTCAGATATCCCTAATTTTTACTAATTGTAGAAGAAGGAATAATCTATGTCCCTAGATAAAGATCCTTGTACAGGAAGATGGGCTTGCAGAGGGAAGAACTTTAGTTTCTTCTATTATGCTATGTCCCTAGATAAAGATCCTTGTAGACAATGGTCCAAATCTATGTGTATTCTTTGATCCCCATTTTACTAATTGTGAAGGAGAATAATGTAGAGATGGGCTTGTCAGAGGAAGAACTTTAATTTCTTCTATTATGCTATGTCCCCTAGATAAAGATCCTTGTACAGGAATTTGTCCACAATATCAATATCTATGTGTATTCTTTCAGATATCCCCATTTTACTAATTGTGAAGGAATAATGTAGAAGATTCTTTCAGATATCCCATTTACTAATTGTGAAGGGAAGAATGGGCTTGCAGAGGGAAGAACTTTAGTTTCTTCTATTATGCTATGTCCCTAGATAAAGATCCTTGTACAGGATATTTGTCATGCGGACAATGGTCCAATATCTATGGGAAGATTTTACTAATTGTGAAGGAATTCTAGAAGATGGGCTGCAGAGGGAAGAATGTTTCTTCTATTATGCTATGTCCTAGATAAAGATCCTTGTACAGGATATTTGTCATGCGGACAATGGTCCAATATCTATGTGTATTCTTTCAGATATCCCCATTTTACTAATTGTGAAAGGAATAATGTAGAAGATGGGCTTGCAGAGAGGAAGAACTTTAGTTTCTTCTATTATGCTATGTCCTAGATAAAGATCCTTGTACAGGATATTTGTCATGCGGACAATGGTCCAATATCTATGTGTATTCTTTATTCTTTCAGATATCCTTCATTTTACTAATTGTGAAGGAATAATGTAGAAGATGGGCTTGCAGAGGGAAGAACTTTAGTTTCTTCTATTATGCTATGTCCCTAGATAAAGATCCTTGTACAGGATATTTGTCATGCGGACAATGGTCCAATATCTATGTGTAGAAGATTCTTTCAGATATCCCCTTTTTTACTAATTGTGAATTGGAATAATGTAGAAGATGGGCTTGCAGAGGGAAGAACTTTAGTTTCTTCTATTATGCTATGTCCCTAGATAAAGATCCTTGTACAGGATATTTGTCATGCGGACAATGGTCCAATATCTATGTGTATTCTTTCAGATATCCCTTTCATTTTAAAAAATTGTGAAGGAATAATTTGGCTTGCAGGATTTGTCATGGGAAGAACTTTGGTTTCTTCTATTATGGTCCAGATATCTACAGGATATTTGTCATGCGGACAATGGTCCAATATCTATGTGTATTCTTTCAGATATCCCCATTTTACTAATTGTGAAGGAATAATGTAGAAGATGGGCTTGCAGAGGGAAGAACTTTAGTTTCTTCTATTATGCTATGTCCCTAGATAAAGATCCTTGTACAGGATATTTGTCATGCGGACAATGGTCCAATATCTATGTGTATTATTCTTTCTTTCAGATATCCCCATTTTACTAATTGTGAAGGAATAATGTAGAAGATGGGCTTGCAGAGGAAGAACTTTTAGTTTCTTCTATTATGCTATGTCCATAGATAAAGATCCTTGTACTATGGATATTTGTCATAATTGTGGAGAAATGGTCCAATATCTATGTGTATTCTAGATTCTTGTACAGGATATATGCGGACCCAATATCTATTTACTAATTTTAAAAAAGGAATAATGTAGAAGATGGGCTTGCAGAGGGGAAGAACTTTAGTTTCTTCTATTTATGCTATGTCCCTAGATAAAGATCCTTGTACAGGATATTTGTCATGCGGACAATGGTCCAATATCTATGTGTATTCTTTCAGATATCCCCATTTTACTAATTGTGAAGGAATAATGTAGAAGATGGGCTTGCAGAGGGAAGAACTTTAGATAAAGATAAAGATCCTTGTGCAGGATATTGTCTTATGGGAATGGTCCAATATTTTTGTGTATTGTTTCAGATAACCTCCATTGTAGTAATTTTGAGGGAATAATGTCGTAGATGGGCTTGCAAAGGGAAGAACTTTTGTTTCTTCTATTATGCTATGTCCCTAGATAAAGATCTTTTTACATGATATTTGTCATGCTGACGATGGTCCAATATGTATGTTTATTCTCTGAAATATCTCAACTCTTAGTAATTTTGAGGTAATAATAGTTTCTTCTATTATGCTAAATAATCCTTGTACAGGAAGATGGGCTTGCAGAAGGAAGAACTGTTGTTTCTTCTATTATGCTATGTCCCTAGATAAAGATCATGATATTTTACATGATATTTGTCATTTTGCTGAGGAAATGGATCCAAGTTTCTTCTATTATGCTATGTCCTAGATAAAGATCTTTTACATGATATTTGTCATGCTGACAATGTTCCTTTGTTCCTTTGTATAATTCTGAGGGTGTAATGTAGTAGATGGGTTTGTAGAGGGCAGAACTGTAGTTTCTTATGCTTAAAAACTCGAATTTATATTCCTCCTGGACAGTCTTTCTCTCTAATTCTTAATACTTCATAGTTATAAAGCCTCTTCTGTTAGGGTACGCTTGCACCTATCTGTTGTTAATATTTCGTCAATGCAGAATTATAATAGGTATTTACAGGTGCAGAACAACCAGTGTCTAATGGCTGCAGCGGATCTGTGCAGTTTGAAGTGAGCTTCATGATAATAGTATTTTCTCTCTGCTATTTTCTGTTGTTGTTAAAGATGTATAGCTGAGGTATCCATCCAAGACGAGGAGAAGAGGAAGACTTTAATTGGTTTTTCAACAAAACTTGTAATGAAGTCTTCGAAAATCACACCGGTCATCCACCCTGACTCAGATACAGCACAGTTTTAGCTATTGTATAAGGCTTTTCCACTTTCTTAAAAAACTAGGTATTTTATTGATTGCCTTGAAGTTTACTCAGTGACTGCTTAGTAACAACTGACTATACATGTAAGCCAGACAATGTCATTAATCTATAGGTTTCAACAAGTTTCAGCATATTAAAGAATCTCCAATTGTTTTCCATCCTAGTAAAAAATTTGATCATGCTTAAGTGTGGGGTAATAAACAGTCATTTTGTATTAAAAAATGCACACACTTGGGTAAAAAAGGAATTAAGTGTGGGTTAAGTAAAAATCAGTGAATCTGATTTATTCTCACCCCATACTAACCACATCTTTGGTGTAAGAAAAAAAAAAAATACTCCCCCCCCAGGCAGGTGCAAGAGGGCTAAGACAATGTATCAAGAGGACAGGTGGTGTCCATATGATTCTTTCTTACCCAAAATTGATCTTGCTAAGATAGATTGGGAAAGAATAAATCAAAGTTCATATGAGGTTCTTGAAAAATTTGTAGAATTTATTTAGGATGAATATGGTAAAAAAGCACCCAGAGTGAATAAACATTGGTGAAACCTTAAAATGTACGCATGATATTTGTGCTTAGGTGACCTAACTACAAATGACAGAAAAATCATAATTTTTAAGAAAAAAGTAGACATGGGATGTTTTGTTAGTACCCCACTTACCCCCTTATTTTTTCTAACCCCATTTTACTATATATATATATATATATAATATATATATATATAATATATATATTATATATGTGTGTGTGTGTGTGTGTGTGTGTATGTACATGCTATATATATATATATATATATATATGTACATAGTATATATATATATATATATTCATGATATTGCCTTTTAATATGTCTATCATTCCATGGTTTTTATGTATTTATTACTCTTCTATTTATCATGTGTAGTAATAATGTTGAAATATCATATGTAGTGTAATGTCAGATCTCAAGAGAGTTGGTGATTTGAGTAACAGCGTAATTTAAAATTGGTAATATGTTTTAATAATAACGTAGGATGTGATCGCGCATTTTGTCCCCTAGCAACAAGTGTTCTGTACTAGTGAATTCGTATGTTGTGTTTTGGTTCAGTTGTTGTCACAAGAGGTAATGAGTTAACAAGCAAGGGAAAGGCAATCGAGTCGTGTAAGGTTTTGTCTCATATAAGAAAAGACGAATGCTTTCATAATGTTTCATATACTGTTATGAAAACCAACTTTCGTTCTTTTTCTTGTTTTGAAAGCGTGCCGTTTGTGGCTGCCAGGTGCTGTCTGATTTGATCGTGTTGAGATTTTGTTAAGAGCTTCATCCCATACGAGTTTCTGCTCGAATCGCATATGCCTTTTTGAGAGTAAATGCACATATCTCAATCAATTATGACATGTTTTGTAAGATTACATCAGAACAATACGCAATCAGAGCAATGCAGTCACTTTCTTTTTTAACTGAAATCCAAAAGTTTGTTCATTCTGCTTTCAGAGACTGTTCGTGTTGGCTCTCTCTCTCTCTCTCTCTCTCTCTCTCTCTCTCTCTCTCTCTCTCTCTCTCTCTCTCTCTCTCTCTCTCTCTCTCTCTCATAATTCAAAAGAGAGTAATTGTTAACAAAATATTTGTGTGGTAACTATGTTAATTTTAGCTTTTGAGATATGAAGGTAGGAAAAGGGTGTAACAGCGCCTAACAGAAAAGTGTGTTTTGTGAATCTCAAGCAGCTGCATTTCAGGTGATTTTGGGAAGGTTTTCAAAAGCTTGTGTAAGGTAAAGTGAATTTTATTTATTATTACCATGGTATCATGAGATATATTAGGGAAATTTTGCCTTAGCGAAATTATTATTGGTAAATCTTTCGTGTATTTTTGTATGTTCTTGTGTTTGCAACCTCTGAATTTTTCATATTTTATATATTGGTGATTTAACATTTATTTACTAAACATTTTAAATATGTCTTGATAATTTAACATTGCATAATTGATTTAATTTTCATTTACTAAGATTTTCTTTTCAAACCTTGAGTAATTCTTGATAGTTTAAATTTTGCTTGATAAATTTAATTCTTTGATTATTGAAAGTTTTTGTGATTAGTTTTGCTTAATTAAATTCAAGAATTAATTAGATTTTGTGTTGTTTACAAGCAATAGTAAATTTTTTCAGATTAAGAATTCTAATGATAAATTTTGAATTTAAAAATAAATTTGTTTGAAATTTTTAAAAAAGTTTCATTAATTGACCATCAATGAATAGGATTAATTGTGTGCATAGGGCAAAGTGATAAACATGTTTTGTTTAGTTTTTTTGAAGTGAATTAAGACCAGGGAAGCAGTTAAAGTTGTTTGATGGAATGATACCCTTTTACTTACTGTAGTATATTTCTTGTTAATTGTTGATACCTTCCACTTGTTTTGATAAACTTAGTTCGATTTTTCATACGATTAATGGGCCTTTTAAGGGATCACTGTTACCTTTAGAGTACTCAGTCATAATTTTTATTATGAGAGTTCGGGTATCTGGCTGAAGTGAGGTAAATTTTTGAATTCTGTGATTAGTTGTGTATTAACCAGGTGCTTGGAATACATCGTGACAATATATAAACACACATATACATATGAAATATAAAAGTGCTACGTTGTACTTCTGAGAAATGTACGGTAAGAGCCACAGTGAAATTTATTTGATGAAACTTTTGTATTGAAAATGTGTACGAAAACTTGGAGCTTTCGTCCAACTGCTCATGCATTAAAATGCATTTGAGTGAGCGTGTCCACAGTAATTGGACGAATGCGTTAAGTTTTTCTACAGTACATACATATGTTTAACACACACTAAGTTTTATTACACGTTGAATTGTATCTGTATGTCGTCGTTTCGCAGCCAGTTGGCAGCTAGAATCCCACTGGTGACTAAGCGCTTATCTAATATAATTCACCCTTGGGTTTATGTTATTCCCGAGTTGTAGTGAATTGGATATTAAATGAGCTTAACATTTGTGAATATAAAAAATTTCATGTAAGTGACAAAACTTCATGTAGGCTGTACACTTGTATATCACGCTTTACCACAAGGAAATGAAAAACTGGGTGTAAATCCCTAATTGGTTTCGACTTCATATCCGGCCTCTGAAAATGGCTTTGATATAAGTCGAAACCAGTCAGGATTCACATTCAATTTTTTATTTCCATTGGGTAAATTTTTTAGGCATAAATCACGTGTCAGAATGATTATAAGCATATATGTATGTATATATATATATATATATATATATATATATATATATATATATATATATATATATATATATATATATATATATATATATTATTATTTATTTACACACACACACACACACACACACACACACACACACACACACACACACACTTACTTACTTACTTACTCACTCACTATTGCCCTCTTTTTAATGTCAAGCAAGAAATAGCATCACTATGTCACGTTCGTGTAACAAATTGTGTTTTGAATAGCATTTTTAGCTACTTTAACTTTCGGGAGCATTGCATAGGGAAAGTTTTGAAAACAGCTAAACAAATTTTGACTTTGCTGCCACTCTTAGCGTCTTGTAAACAACCCAACAGTAGAAAAAGCTAGCAAAGCCATTCTTTTCTGTTCTCAGGCTTTGGAACGGTATTTACAAAGACTTATTCAATAGAACTGCTATAAGAAAGTACTTTAGGCTCCTTTGGAATAAAATAGTTCTCAATGGAAGGACCCCCCCCCCTCGATGTGGGACCACCTTGACGTGGTGAGAGGGCTCTTGAAGCCCAGGAATTTGTTCCTGGGTTTGAGTCCAAGAGTCATATATATATAAATATATACTTCTTTGGATTAATTTTGTGGAATTGCGCTTTTGCTCAAATTTATTGGACCTGTTAAATAGGAAAAGATATCGTAGCTGGGATTGAGTTTATATCCGAAGATAAATAGTGGGAATTGTGGTAGGACCATCAACTGCCCGATAATGTTCGGACCTAAGAGTTATCAGATTGATAGCTCAAAGGCGGAACTATTCTTTAGAGCTGAGCCATGGATTCCAGGGGGTTTTGGTTGTAGGGATAGGACCCTCTGCATTCTATCCGGTTTGGCCATGATGTGATTAGGGTGGGGACAATTGTATTTTTGAAATACTCTGTCTTAGCAAGCAGGTTTGGTTTACACTTGGGCCACTCTGATCAGGTTTGGTTTACACTTGGGCCACTCTGATCATGTTTTGCCATCCCCCTGTGGGGTAGGGTAGGGGGTGGGCATTTGGGAGTTGGTTCTCACTTGTGCAGTTAGTGGAAGAATAAACCCCATGAAAAGCTGATGATATCTTTTTAAGGTTTTCAGGTTTATTTTTTTCCCCCTCAAATCTTTGTTTAGTAGTTATAAGGATTAGAGTACCCCTGGGCCCTTTGATGACACTGTTTTGCCATTGTTGACAAACTCTGGACCAGTTGTGAATGACTTGCGATACCTCCATTGACCAAAAAATTGTAATAATGTAGATAAATCTGACAAGCCCAAAAATCCAGTGGTACATGCTTCTGATAAAAAAAAGAATCCAGAAAAAAAGTTTTTAGTTACACATCAAAAAAGGAAAACTTGAAAAAAGTCACAACTAAGAAATATAATGTTCTCCATCTTACTTCCTTGCCATTGGATAGTGATTATGGAATCATAACCAGAATGCCTTGGAGTAATAAAGGAAATCAAGAGGAATTTTATGGAAGAAAACGAGGAAATGGAGGCTTGGATCTCTCTCACAAACAGTGAAGAGGCCATCCATGCAAGCTGCACCTTGCAAAACATAAAGTTAAATGAATCTAACATCAAAGGGGCCCTCTGTGAGAAGGCTCCTCAGAAACTAAAATCTTATAGACGCAGTGAATCGGAAGGTGTAAAAGAAGAGAAACTAAAACCCCCTATGTGGCTTCTGGTAAGTGCTAAAGTAGAAAATTATTATTTTTTTAAGACCATTGGATATCTTCAGAAGAAATAGGTTTCATTAAATCTGGAGACATTACACGATTTGGAAAGACTGTCCTAATTCATGCAAAGTCTAAGACACAATGTCATGCTCAGTCATTTAAAAACAGATAAGGAAATTGCCATGGGCATCAAGCCTCACCTTGACTTTAGTTATGGCAGAGGAGTAGTATCTAATAGAGATTTGCATGATTTTAACGAAGAAGAAATTCTAGATATATGTCCAAAAGAAGTCTGGAAGGTACATAAGGTTCCCAAAACATCAATAGTTATATTGACATTTGAAGATCCAGAAATACCTCTGTATGTAGGCATTGAAGGGGAAAGAGTGGGAGTTAAGCCCTTCAAACAGAAGCCCTAGCAATGTTTCAGTTGTTGATAAAGTATGCAATAACTGTTCTAGAGCTGAGCATGGAGACTGCACGCTTAATTAAAATGCTGAAATTATGGTATGGACCATAAACCTAGTGAGGGGATATGTTCAAACTTCAAAATTGAAGAAGCAGCCCTTAGCAAGTCTAATGCAGAACACATCTCTGTTGGGTATGCCTAATGAACACAACCTGAAATTATGCCAAAGCATTAAAAGAAAAAGCTAATTTTCTCTTGCCAACAAATTCACCATCTTCTTAGGCTCAGAGAGGGTCATCCAGGACTACCAAACTATTGTCCGAAGTAAGGAAAGAGCATGTGAAGGCAAGGCCACTATTCCAGAGGGTTTTACCAACACCCCTCAAGGCAGATGCACTGCCTTCTTTACAGTCTTCCCCTCCCCCATAGACAAATCAATGTACCTCTCTAGGGCAGTATCTCTGCCTAACTTAGTAGAGGACGAACATTCTGAGCTACCACACACACCAATAGAGGGGGAGGTGTCTAGGCCAGGTAGCTCCCCATCCTACTGTAAAAGAGAGAGACCTCCATCACTCCTCAAGGTCATAAAACCAAAATATCCAATAGATATGAAGTCGTTTCTTCAGTTGACAATGAACTAAATGACTTAATCATCAACAAAGTCAATGCTGATGTTCATTGGCCTTCTAGCCAGATCACAAAAGAATAAAAAAACAGATTAGTGTGAAGCCCAAGATATCAAGATAAAAATTAAATAAAAAAAATTTATGTAACCCAAAAATTGCTAATGAAAAGACCTCTCCCAGAGTCTCTTCCAAATTTCTCCTTAGAAATTCCCTCAGCCTGTTCTTGTTTGAAGAATGAAACAATGGTTCTTCTTGATTGGATGATAGAAAAGACTTTCAGCTTCATCTTGTAGCCCTTTCATAAATGATAGGAATTGCTCTTTGCCTCGCCAGTGATGTGTAGCTACCATTTCAGCTAGAGTTGGGTCTGCAATGTTCTTTGTATCTTAACACCATCAGGTCTGCTGATTCTTCTTGGAATGGGTTATCCATCTCCTGCATCACAGCAGAGTGATTTCACCTTTTTAGAGAAAGATTTCTGGGCACTTGGTGTCTGCTGCTGTATGTGGCATCCTTCATACCAGACATGGCCTCGTATCCAGCTAGTAGACGACTAATTTCAGGTCCAGCGACCATCCACCCACGAATTGCTCCTCCGTCACCTTTGATCACTGCATTATTGTGCTCGTGTGCTTGATCAATCGCCATGCCAGAGAATTCTCTTCTTGACTTTTGGATAACGAAGTTACCATTGTGAAACTCCTTGGCAACATCTGGATGATGATGTTCGAGTGACATCATATCTCGGAGGTGAATAGTGATCCACCGGGAATAGTTAACATTGTTATTTGCAAAGTAAGGCACCATTTATGAAAGTGCTTCACGGTACAAGTTGAAGTCTCCTTCTCTGAATGAGTGGACGAGGGTGAATATCATGAGTTCAGTGTCCAGCACCAGACTCCAGAATTGGAACTGCGGATTCTCTTTCTTCCGTTTTTCACACCAATCCTCAAAGGTTATTTCTGATGTGCTAGACTCTTTAGAGCAGAAATCATGATATTCCTTCATCAGTTTGTACAAGCTGCATGCTGTAATCTGGTGTGCTTGTCTTGTCTCTGCAACACTGGGTGCAGACAGGTAAGACTCTGATGTACCAGATGAGGCCACCCCTGCTTCCACAATGGCACTGGTCCATCCACTGTCTCGTAGTGATGTACCAGATGAGGCCACTCCTGCTTCCACAATGACACTGGTCCATCCACTGTCTCGTAGTAATGTTCCTATCGATCTCAGTGAAGCCATTTCTATATGAAGGCCTCCGAACATGACAACGAACTTGTCCTCCATATTCTTGCCACTTCCACTGTATTTGTTTTGCCAGAGCATACAACAGTTGGTCAACAACAATTACAGGTGTCTGCTGTGGGTTCAAAAAGCCACTGTATCACGGACCTTCTCCATGGCATACTTGATAGTTGCAACAGTGTGTGCCTGGTCTCGCCACATAGGCATCATTGCTGATATGCTCACTTCAAATGGACGGCTCCTTTTCTGTGCTGCATGATATGCTGACTGCATCAACCACATTCTCAGTGAGG
This sequence comes from Macrobrachium rosenbergii, assembly GCF_040412425.1. Taxonomy (NCBI): domain Eukaryota; kingdom Metazoa; phylum Arthropoda; class Malacostraca; order Decapoda; family Palaemonidae; genus Macrobrachium; species Macrobrachium rosenbergii. The sequence continues at coordinate 44,225,975 of NC_089749.1, read as the reverse complement.
AAGACTTCCTCCAACCAAGAATATTCTTCTTTCAAATGTGACCTGATCTTTCAAATGTGACCTGATTGACTCTGGTGCTCGTAAGGATTGGCTTGCAACTGGAGGAGGATTGGGGTTTTTGGTGATGTATGCTGGTCAAATATTGGTGTATGCTTCTGGAAGCTATGGAACTTTTTTAACCTTCATTTTTAACTCTATATCTAGTTTGAGTGGCTCACGTTCATCACCAGGATTTAGTGTGTTTGGATGCTGGAAAATGGACACACTTGTACCGTGTAAAGATGTTTCAGCTGTGGTCGTAGTCGGATTATGATATATGTTGTCAACTGCTCCAGTTGTGAACAAATTCTTTCTCAAGACGGGGGGACAGATTACTCCATCATCCACATACTGTGCAACAACTGCTCCTCCTAACTGTGCTGAGATTTCTAGGACTCTGTCATATGATATGCTGAGCCCATTCTCATGGAGCATTTCAATTATTTGTCTCTTCCTCATCTTGGCAAACACATACAGGCCCATGTAGACTCAAAATGTGGTTCCTGGTCCTTGGAATGCCTGTGGACATCCGTTCCTTCCTTGTATTTGGCGAAGCAGTTGTACTGTAGAAGTTGTGATTTCGACGCTCCATGATGGAGTTGGGACTTGATGTCTGCACAATGTTCGATCATGCATACAAACTGAAGCAGTGATGGTGGCACAGCCTGTTCTGAGTCTTTATGAAAATAGCTGCTGAAATTCGACTTCTGACGGAGCATGTCTTGTCTCATTGTCCCAGCGGCTTTTGCTAGATGGATCGCTTCACCATAATGGGATGCTTCTGATAGGATTGAACCTACATCAGTTTCAACAGCCAACAGAACTTCTCGTCCTTGGCGATTAGCTTGCAGCTGTGGAATGTGCAAAAGCAGCTGATCCTTGAGTCGAGTAGGATGAACATCAGGAGAGTCAACACCAAGCTGTTCCAGCCTCTGCTTGTAAAGCTTGGTCAAATCAGCAAGCTTGAAATCGGTGGCGCCTCTCTGGCATTTTTCATCTTGCAGATGTAGGTGACTAGTTCAGAGAAAGCAGTTGGATATGCATCCTTCCAGTGTTCCTGTGCTTTTTCTTGCTCCTGCACCTTTAGGTATGCCCGTTCTCGGTTATACAATGCCACCAAACAGCCAGGGTGATACTTCACTTCTTGGGCTACGACATCTCCTGCACTTAGTTTGGCGAGAAGTTTTGTATCACTGAGTGTTTTGGCACATTCATTTATTCTCCTATTCACTTGCATTGTCATTGCTTCTCTAAGCTCCCCTCCTTCAGTTTCGCAGAAGCAACTTTTTGTTTTAGTTTCTTGGAGCTTTCGTGGAATCTTACTTCTACTGCCCTCATCACTAGTACATACATGACTTGCTCATTTTTCAGCTCGGTGTAATTTTGTGTTCTTGAACAGAAACCTGCAACTCTCACGATATTGTCTTATTTTTTCTCAATGATTCCTCTATCCCAGAACCTTCATCAAGTCTTGCAGGGGCTAGCTTGATTGGTAGTGCATTGAGTGAGTGAAACAGAGGAATATTCTTTGCCAGGTTCGTATATCCATCATCCCCTCTTCTGGCAGGATTGGCCTGGGGAAATTTTAGATCTTCTTTCTTAACCTCCTGACATAGGCAACACTTGGTCCAGTCTGTTTTTCATGATCGCCCAGTAGAATTTGCATCCATGATTACGATGACGTTCAGGGTCGAGGGTTTATCCTTTTACCACCCTGTACATGTAATAGTCTAATAGGCCTCTTATGTCCAGTAATATACAATAGGCGCTTTCCTGCATGGGATACAACTAGGTTCATGCACTGTGCCATACACCTAGTCCGATCGATCATCTAGTGTCATAAGTCCCGTGCGATCTGTACACCATCCAGATAACTAAAACCCTGTTATCCTTGGTTCGGCCCTCCCGCGCTGGCACGTCCTGTCCATTCAGGTGCGGCTGCCTACTGATTTGGGGTTGATTAGGCAGTATGATGCCAACATAAATTTCTTACTTAGCTGACACTGAACCCCATGCTGAGTTTCACAGCAGTGATGTCACTGACACTGAACCCCATGCTGAGTTTCACAGCAGTGATGTCACTAATGTACCTTGGTAGTGCCCGACAATCACTCCGTTAATACCCCCTTAATGAGAGACTGCCGTGACGTAGTCGCATGGCTCCACCATGGAATATTCTTTCTCATCATGCTGTAGATTTGTGACGGGCAAGGGGGCTCTCGAACGAGGGGAAAGCATTCCCCCCGTTTGAATCTAAATGTCTCTCTCTGTCCTCTTTTTCTTCTACTCCTTTTTTACTTCTTCCTCCAGCTTATTTTTCAATTCTCTTCCATCTTCCTATCCACCCGCTATGACTACCGCTTCTATATATATATATGTATGTGTGTATGTATGTGTATATGTGTGTGTATATGTATATGTGTATATGTATATATGTACTGTATATATATGTATATTTTCTAACTCTTTGGTTTACATAGTGTGGATATTTCCACCTTCAGTAAATTTCCTGTCTGTGTGAAAGGAAAGGGTATCATACCTTGGATTGGGGTTCATGTTCGAAGCTAAATGTGGGAACTGTGATTGGGAGTGTCACCCAATCCGATGATGTTTGGACCAGAAGGGTGTTAGTATGATGTCATATTGACACCCTGAAGGCGGAACTATCCCTGAGATCAGCCCGTGGATTCCAGGGGTGGGCTGTTATTAGGGGTAGGACTCCTGGCATATTTTCCGGTATGCCCACCAACATAGTCAGAGTGGGGATGATTGTATTCTAGTAATAGTCTCGGTCCCAACAAGCGGGCCAGGCTTGGTGCTATCCCTTTTTGGGTAGGGTAAGGGGTGGACATCTGGGAGTTAGCCGAGAATAGGGCCCCATGAAAAGTCAATGGTGCCTCTTCAGTGTTCACCAGCAGTGTTTTTTTTTTTTTTTTTTTTTTTTTTTTTTATACCAATTTTTTCATGGAAGGTCCCCATGTTGAAATTAGTACCCCTGGGCCAAGTGACAATCAGACACGGTTGACGACCCAATGCCAGGCAAGAAGGAATTCAGCCAGGAATCCCCAACAAAAAGCATCTGGTTCAAGTATTGTCACTCTGGAACCATTTGCAATAAAGAAAAGCAAGAAGTATGAAATAGTTCCTGGGGTCTTTGTACCCAACTCATACGAAAAATATTTAAATTTGAAGCTCAATGGTGACAATATTGATATTTTTGAGGTAAACAGGGAAATTGTAAAATGTTGTGGCAGACAACCGAAAATATCCCCTCAGAACAGTAATATGCTCCTGGTAGAGAGTATCTCCCCAGAGGAAAGCATGAAGTTGATGAGTTTGTCGGCCCTTGCGGGAGTAACGGTGGAGTGCACTCCCCACTCCAGCTTGAACTGCAGCAAGGGTTTGATTTATGCCCCTCAGCTAATGGGTTTCTCTGAGGAGAAACTTTCAAATGAATTGAAAGATCAGGGTGTAATTAGGGTGAACAGGATCACAAAGAAGGTGGATAGATATCGGATACCTCAACTTACCTTGATATTGACATTCAATACATTAAGACTCCCAGAGTATGTCTCTGCAACCTGGCATAGATACAAAATAAAACAGTACATCCTGAAGCCCAGAAGATGTTTCCACTGCCAACGTTTCGGACACACCCTTCAGACGTGCCGGTCGAAAATACAAGAAATCCTGCGGTTTGTGTCAGCTGTGGAGATGATGAGCATGGTATGTGCACAAGGGAACCTAAATGTGTTCACTGTGGTGAGGGACATGCATCATCATCTCAACAGTGTGATATATATTTATTTGAAAAAGAAATTCAGGCATTAAGAGTGATGGAAAGGATAACTTTTAAGGAAGCAAGAGAGAGAGCAAAAGCTAAGATTGTAAGACCTGGTCTAAGTTTTGCCTCAGTAGTAGCAAAACCTAGAAACCAACAGAAAGAGACAAATAAAGTAACCAAAATAAGAAGCACAAAGGTAGAGTAAAAAAAAGAATCGCTGAAAAGACGCCTAACAGATTCATCAGAATCTATTGACGATGATAATGCGAAGACAAGGTTCAGTAGAACCAACAACGAAGACGTCAACTTAGAGCTAAGAAAAATTGAAGTGTCAGTTGAGACACACCCTCCACCATCTGCCTCCTTGGAGGCGGGGCCAGCACTCGCTGGCCCGGTGCCAGCTTCTGTTGGTGCCAACTCCTCTTTGGAGGACAAACCAGCAGATGCTGGTCCCCCAGCGCCAGTCCTTGCTGGTGATTCTGCCTCTTTAAAGGCAGAGCTGGCTACTGCCAGCAATAGCAAGACAGTTGAGGAGGTCTCTTTAGAGAACACCTCTGCTCTCTCCGTCTCGATTGAGACAGAGAGAAAAGAAACTAAAAAACCGCTCAGTGTCAAAGACACTGAAGGAAAGGATGTTGGCTCTTTCAAGGTGGTTATTCCCCCCAAGAAGCCAACAAAACTGCCCATTAAATTGTCCTCCCCAAGTAGAAAAAAGAACCCTCCCAATCTTGTAAAAAGGAACCATACTGATGGTCCCAGACAGAAATAAATTCACTTCTATAATTCAGTGGAACTGTCAGGGACTCCGAGCAAAGTATGAGGAAGTGAAGCTTTTGCTCTATGAGCATTCTCCTGTTGGGGTATGTTTGCAAGAGACCATGCTAGGTGAATATACCCCTTGTCCTAGGGAATATGTTCACTTCAGAACTGAATTTGATTTGGAAGTGGAAATCACGGTGGATCCCTCATCTACATCCGTCGAGATACTCCACACTACAAAGTAAAACTAAACACTCCACTTCAAGCTGTGGCTGTACGGATTAATTTAAGAAGGCAGTATACCATATGTTCCCTTTGACATTCCACCCAATAGTCATGTCTCCCGAGAGGACATAATATCCTTATTGTGGCAGCTACCAGAGTCATTTCTTCTTCTTGGTGACTTCAACAGCAGACATCCATTGTGGGGAGATGTAACACAAAACCAAAAAGGGAATATGATGGCATCTATCGTAGAAAATGAAGATATAGGCCTTCTTAATACTGGAGAACCTACCCATTATCACATTCAGACTGGTACTGTCTCCTGCATTGACCTTTCAATTTGTAGCTCTAATTGTAGTGTTGATTTTAGTTGGAGAACAAGTGATGACTGGCATACCAGTGACCATTCTCCAATTATAATCAGCACCAATGATGATCCACCTATCCCAAGATCACCACGATGGTGCTTAGAGAAAGCAAATTGGAAAAAAATTCGAAAATTTGAGCGAGCTGGAAGGGGATGCCAAAGATTTCCCAAGTGTAGATGATGCCATCGATCTCCTCAATGGAACTTTCCATACTGCTGGCTTACATTCAATTCCTCGAACTAAAGGACTTTTCAGGAGACGGCCAGTTCCATGGTGGTCAGAAGAATTAAGGCTGCTGCATCGAGCTACAAGGTCATCATTGACCAGGTGCCGTAGACATCGCACTGTGGATAATGTCATCACTTATAAACAGTGTAGGGCACGATTTCGAAAAGCTATGAAAGCTGCCAGAAGACAATCATGGGCAGGATATGTATCCTCTATTAACAGCAGAACACCAGTCAGCAGCATTTGGAAGAAAATAAGAAAAATTCAGGTAAATTTACACCCAATCCTCCTCCAGTCCTTAAAGTAAATAATAATCATGTCACTGATGCCACAGAAGTTAGTAATATATTTTCTGAACACTTTGCTCGAGTGTCTGAAAAATCAGATAGTTCCCAGGACATCATTTCAGAATGATGGAAGAACAACAGGTACTTGATTTTTCATCAAACAAAAGTGAATTCTTACAATATGCCTTTTTCTGAAAGGGAATTTGACTCTGCTTTAGCCAGGAGCAAGAACACTGCCCTGGCCCAGATGAGATTCCTTATAAAATGTTTAAACACATTTCAAGGAACACAAAACTTTTGTAATCAGCATTATCAATAGAATATGGGATGAAAGCAGCTACCCTAGCATATGGGAATTGGCAACCATGTTACCATTTCTTAAGCCTGGAAAAGATCCTCTCTATGCAGCAAGTTACCACCCCATTGCGTTAACTTGCTGTTTGTGTAAATTAATGGAAAAATGGTAAATGTAAGGCTGATGTGGTATTTAGAGCACAACAGTATCTTAACACCACCTCAGTGTGGCTTTCGAAAAATGCACTCCACACTGGATATCTTACTGCAACTTGAAACCTCTGTCTGTGAAGCATTTGCCTCCAAACAACACCACGTGACAGTGTTTTTTGATATAGAAAAGGCATATGACACTGCTTGGAGACATGGAATTCTTAAGACAATGCATAATAGTGGTCTACGAGGAAAATTACCTTTATTTGTCAGATCATTTTTACATCGTAGGTATTTTAAAGTTAAAGTTGGCAGTACTTTATCAGAGAAAAGGTGCCAAGAAGAAGGTGTTCCCCAGGGCAGTGTTCTCAGTGTAACACTTTTTGCTCTGGCTATAAACAGTGTTACATCTGTTATTCCAAAAGAGGTCTTAAAGACGTTATTTGTGGATGACCTGTCAATATCTTTTGCTGCCACTTGGATGACTGTAGCCGAAAGAAAGTTACAATTAACGATAAATAAAATAACAAGTTGGGTTGAGAAACAGGGTTTTAAAATCTCTGTAAGTAAGACTACTGCTGTCCACTTCTGCCGGATTAGGGGAGTACATCCTGATCCAGACCTCTATTTGTATGGCCATAGAATCCCATGTGTAGAACAAGCGCGCTTCTTAGGCCTAGTTTTTGACAGCAGAATGACTTGGGTCCCCACATCAAACATATCAAAGCAAAGTGCCTAGAAGCTCTACACATCTTGAAGGTGCTGTCTCACACCAGTTGGGGAGCTAGTAGAAATCTTATACTAAAGCTTCATAAAACCTTAATTTTATCAAAGCTGTCATACAGTTGTGAAGTATATTCTTCAGCCTCTTCATCTAACTTAAAAATTTTAGATTCTGTTCATCATTCAGGTATTCGTATAGCCACAGGAGCTTTTCGTTCATCACCAATATCTAGTTTGCTAGTTGATGCAGGAGAAATGCCCCTTGAACTCTATCGTCAGTCATCATTGCTTCGATACTGGTTTAGAGTGCAAAGACTTTCCAAATCTCTGGCTTTTGCTGTGGCAAACAGAAATATTTTTAACAGTTTTTATGAAAATCATCCAAGGTATCCTACTCCTTTTAGCTATAGAATTAAAAAGATTTTAGAGGATACAAATATTGGAAAAATCCCCGTACTTCCTTGTGTGTATCCCATTACTCCTGTCTGGAAGTTACCTGCTGTGAAATTCTGCAGGTACTTCAGTGGAGCAAAGAGGGATAAATCTGATGAGGAAATGAGGGCAATATTTTTAGAGCATGCTTCAGAGCATATGAATACAAGATTTATATTTGCCGATGGTTCCAAATCCAATGCTGGCGTTGGTTATGGAGTTTTTAGTGAATCTTTTAACCGAAGAGATGTGCTTCCTTCAGTTGCTTCAAACTTTACAGCTGAGCTGTATGGCATCTTAGTAGCACTGGAACATATTGCAATACTCCCAGTGTCTGGCTACACAATATTTTGTGACTCTAAAAGTGCCTTAGAGTCCCTGGAAGTCTTCAATACTGATCATCCCTTAGTGTTGAAGATCTTGCAGTGGATCTTCTTGCACCATTGTAGAGGAAGCATTGTTTCTTTTGTTGGGTTCCTGCCCATGTGAACATATCAGGAAATGAAAAGGCAGACCAGCTAGCCAAATCAGCAGCACAAATTCTGATACCCAGAAAATGTCCTGTTCCATATCGTGATGCATTCCATATTATATGGAAATCCATCCAGCAATTATGGGCACTTCAGTGGGACAGAGTAGGCCCCAATAAAATGAAAGAAATCACTAGTCAGACACACCCTTGGAAATATGACCTAATGCCAAGGAAGTGGGAGGTTGTATTGTGTAGATTACGTATTGGCCATACACGTTTAACTCACGGCTTTGTGATGAATGGGGAGAATGAGCCCTTCTGTAACGATTGCTTGGTTCCACTGACTGTTAGGCATTTGCTGGTTGAGTGTCCCAGTCTGGTGGAACTTAGGAATCATTTTTTATCAAAGCAGTGAAGCAGGTGGTAATTATAACATGGCAAAACTGTTGGGAGAAAGTATATGTATTAATAATGTTATCTCTTTTATCAAAGAAGCTGGTCTTCTCAAATATATTTGACAGCTGTGCTGTCTTATATATATATATATATATATATTTTTTTTTCTAAAGTTATACTGTTTATCTGATCAAATCTATTAATAGTTCTTTTTAGCAGAATTTTATATATTTATTTATTTATTTTATTTTTTCTTTTTTTTTCCTTTTTAATAAAATTTATATGTGGTTCTTTTTAGCAGAATTTTAATTTTAATTTTTATAACATACTATAAAAATGAAAAGATCACACTTGGTATTCGGTGTCGGTGACCCTGGTAGTTGTGACGCCAGATAACCCTCAATTAATCAATCAATTACTCCGTTAATACAGTGCCTTAACCATATTATAAACTAGAAAATATACATCAGCAGGCTTAAAAACATAGGAATCCACACTTAGATCATGCAATTCGGACAACTACAAATATTTCTAAGCAAAACATCAACTTCCGGTGGTTTTGGCGGCCATCTTGAAAAATGGCCGCCATTTTGGATTTTCAGTTGGCCAATTGGGCAGATTTGATTAGTATTCCTTGGAGAACAATTGTGCCAAATTTGATGCTTGTATCATCATTTGCACGATTCTTCTAAAAAATTACTCTTATCTGCCCCACTAAACCTTATGTATATAGAGTAAAAAAATTGTTGAATAGCCTGAATCTGACCAGTAGTGGAGTGATTCCCTTTAGGAATCCAACAACCCCTCCCTAGAAGTTGCCAATTGTCTCTTTCTGTCATTATTTTACAGGCTTCAAGAGAAATATGGCAGAAGAAATTTGATCCATTTTCTTTGAACATTCAGAATGTCATCGAAATATAGTAATTTTATATTCACAGATGGATCCAAATCAAATGCTGGTGTTGGCTTTGGAGTACACTCTCCCCCTCAACCTGGGACCACCTTGACGTGGTGAGGGGGGCTCTTGAACCCCAGGAATCTGTTCCCGGGTTCAAGTCCGAGAGTCCCGTATGGCATTATATATTGTTTGGATTAAATTAGGTGGAATTTTCCACTGATACTATAATTTATTAGACCTGATAAATAGGAAAAGATATCATATCATATAGCTGGGAATGGGGTTATATCCAAAGCTAAAAAGTGGGAACTGTGGTAGGACCATTAACTGCCCGATAATGTTCAGACCTGAGAGTTATCAGATTGATAGCTCAAAGGTGGAACTATTCTTTAGAGCTAGACCACGGATTCCAGGGGGGTCTGGTTCTAGGGATAGGACTCTCGGCATTCTATCCGGTTTGCCCATGATATGATTAGGATGGGGATGATTGTATTCTTGAAATACTCTGTCCTAGCAAGCGGGTTTGGCTTGCACTTGGGCCACTCTAATCATGTTGTGCAATCCCCTATGAGGTAGAGTAGGGACGCGAACATTTGGGAGTCGGTTCTCACTTGCGCCATTGGCAGAAGAATAAACCCCATGAAAGGCTGATGATATCTTTTTCAGGTTTATTTATTTTTTTAATTTACTTTAATCTTAATGCTCAGTTGTATTAAAGATTTAAGTACCCCTGGACCCTTTGATGGTAGCGACTCGGCACAGTTGACGATCGCAGGAACCTCCTCAGATCTCTCTCTGGAAAAATCAGAAAAAAATACGAATGTAATTACACTGGAGCCCTATGCTTCAATGAAAAACAAACCCAAAAAAATAAAAAATATCTTGACCCACTTCGACTCCCTCTTTGGGAGTGGAAGTTGGTCAAGATTCCTGACCTTAGAAATGGAAAAAAAAATATCGGCATTGAAATTAGAAAACTTCCTATTGAATCGACATTCAACTACTGAAATGTCATTCAGACAAGTAAAAGAACAGATGTGGTTGATAGAAACCACAACAAGAAATCAATAAGAAAATTACTTAAATATAAAAAATATTGACAATGTAAAAGTACATATTAAAAAACATGACAATATGAACAGTGTACAGGGTACCATAGTGCTCCCTGATAATGATGAACCAATAGAAAAGAAAATATTGCTAGATTCCCTTAAAAAAAGGTACAACAATGTACAAGATTGCGAAATATACAACATATATAGCTAGTAGATGGAGTAATGAAAAAACACAAAGAATAGCAAAGATAAAATTTGAAGGCCATGAATTACCCTTAAAAATTAAAATCTTGGACCAAAGCAGAGAACTGAGACCGTATGTTCCAAAACCACTACAGTGCCAAAACTGTAGTATCTATGGACATAAAAGGAAAAATAGCCGTAATACATCTGTATGTGCATACTGTGGATCTGACAAACATGCCACACAGTGGAGGTGTGGTGAACCAAAATGCGTGAACTGTGGACAAAATCACCATGCAAGATCTAAGGAGTTTATGTATTATATATACAATATGGAATTGAAATTACTTCAAGAAAGGACAGGAATGCCTATAAAAGAGGCCAAATTAGAATTAAAGGTTAGAGGAATGTATGATCCCGGTAAGAAACGAACTTTTTCTGCAGTAATAAGATCAAACAATGAAACAAAAATAGAAATAAATAAGAGTAACAAAACCCTGATAGATCAATCTCAAAGAAAATAACCACTTTGCTATGAGAAACTAATATAGCAAAGGACCAAGAAATGTATACAAATCTTTGCTCAAATTCATTTGAGATATTAAGAGAAATAGAATCACTAGAAGACAATACAAGCACCTCAGAAATTAATAAAAGATAGTTATGATGAATTAGAAACTAAAAAAAAAAAGAGGCCTTTTAGAGAACTCCACCCAAGACCAACAAAAACCAACTATTATTAGAGATACATCCATTAAAATAAAGGAGGAGATGAAGAAAGAACATAAACCAAAAAATAAGAATATACCTTTGTCTCCTAAGGTAATAATAAAACCAATGGAAACAGATACCCAGAACATCAAAGAAATAGTAGAGGAACAAACCATTGACAAGGATGATTGTGATGGGAGAAGAGATTACTCCATCACCAACAAAAGGTGCAGCAAGAGTAGATGAAAAAACGACACACGAAAACACATGTGGATGTAACGAATGTTTCATTGAACTGTGCAACAAAAATAAAAGTATAACAAAGGACAGTTTAACAAACACTATACGAAATTTTATAAGATACAGAAATAAAGAAACTACTAGTTTGGACACTCACGAAAAGGGCTGTATGTGCATTGGACACAATTTCTTATAAAGAAAAACAAATAAATATTGTAAATAGGATTTTAGAAAAAATGCAAATTGATGATTCACAAAAAGAAAATAACACTTGAACACACTAACGTTATACTCTCAATAATTATATTATACAGTGGAACGTAAATGGTCTACAGACCAGATTACATTTGGGAGAAATACAACGATTACTAAAGGAATATGAGCCAGTGATAATATGTTTACAACAGTCAGCAAAACAATATCAACAATAGGTAAATATACCTTACTGTAGTATCTACATCTAGAGAAGAAGAAGGAAATTTAGGTACTGCTATATATTTACATAAAGTATGTTATGACAGAGTACCTGTAAATTTTACTGACTTGCAAATATCAAGTACTAAAATACGAATAAAAAACCATAATTACATAATTTATAACTTATGTAACCAACGTAATAAAAGTTACGACATTGATAAACTTAAAGATTTACTTAATACCAAGGAACCTACATTAATAGTAGGTGATTATAACGTTCACAACCCAATATGGACTGTCATTGTACAAACGCAAATAGAACAGGTAGTAAAATAGAAGAGTTCATGGATTCCAACGACATGTGCTGTATAAATGATGACGAAATTAGCACATATTTTTCAAAAGCACATGGAACATTTTCCTCAGTAGACTTGATTTTATGTACAACAAGCATAGTTGACAGATTGAATTGGAATACAGTTGATGACTTGCACACCAGTGATCATTTCCCAATAATTTACTTATTGCAAAATAATCCTGCAAAACATGTTCCTCACTATAACATTTATAAAGGAGATTGGGAGCGATATGAAATGCATACTAGAAATATCCCACCATTTGAATATTTAAAAGACCATAATGAAACTAATAAATTTCTTGTTGATTTCATTAAAAATGCTGCTGATAAAGCAATACCAAAGCCAAAACCCCATCCAACAAAACGCAAAGTTCTCTGGTGGTCTGATGAGTGAACAGAATTAATAAATATAAAACACTGAATAGGGAGATGATTAGATAATTTGAATAGAAAGTTCAATAAAATGAATAAAAAATTACCTATATTAGAAAGAACTTTACAAAAAAATGACTATTACTAGATATTGATACATTAAAACCTGTGTATAACAAAATATCTGCAAAATTTAAAAAAGAATTAATCCAAGGAAGAATCATTTCATGGAGGAAATACGTATCAGGTCTCTCTAATAATACTCCCATACAAAAAAATGGGAAAAATTCAGGAAAATAAATGGTACCCATGTCAAACCACCTAGACATGCCGTATTAAAAGATGGGAAAAGAACACTTGATCCAAAAGAAATAAGTAATATAATGGGAGAAAATTTAGGAAATGTAAGTAGTGATAAGAATTTAGATGAACACTTCCGCAGAAAAAAAAAAAATAGAATTAACAACAATAAATTTTGAAACAATAGAAGATATATATAATAGAAAATTTAGTATGTCAGAGTTGGAATATGCTCTCTGGAACAGCAATAAATCTGCTCCTGGAGGTGACAATATTTGTTTAGAGATGATCTGCCACTTAGCACCTTTGGCAAAGTCATACTTATTAGAGTTTTATAATCATTTATAGCTTCGAAATTTATTTCCAGATGAATGGCGTAAAGCTATAATAATTCCTATCCCCAAACCTGTAAAGGACCCCAGTATTGTAAATAATTACAGACCAATTTCTTTAACAAGCTGCTTATGCAAATTGTTAGAGAAAATGGTAAATGCTCGACTAACATGGCACATTCGAGAAAATAAAATTTCTACTCCCACCCAGTTCAGGTCACAGTGTAACAGATTTACATTGGATTCTCTCTCTAACTTAGAAGACCTTATACAAAGAGCTTTTGAACGAAAACAAATTACTGTAGCTGTATTTTTTGACATTGAAAAAGCATATGATACTACATGGAGGTATGCTATATTAAAAACTTTACAAAACATCATCATCCGTGGACATTTACGTAGGTTTATACAGAACTTTTTTACAAACCGTAATTTTCAGGTGAGAATTGATGATGACTTGTCTAGAACATTTCCACTTGAAAATGGTGTTCCACAGGGAAGCATCCTTAGTGGCACACTGTTTACTTTAGCAATTAATGATATCAGTAAAAATCCACCTATTGGCATTAAAAGTAACCTGTAAGTGGATGATTTTGCCAAGTATTATTCAGCATCCCGAACAAAACATGCAGAACGAATCGTTAATAAAAGCATAGCCAAAATAGATGAATGGGCCTCATCTTTAGGCTTTAAATTTTCCATAGATAAAACTCAAGCAATCATGTTATATAAAAATAAAAAGTGGATAAAAGGTGAAGAAATAGATTTAAAAATCAGAAACCATAGTATACCAATTGGCCAAACAGCAAAATTTTTGGGATTATTATTTGACACTCACTCGAACTGGAAAGCCCACATTACAAATGTAAAATCTAAAAGTAAAAGAACATTAAATCTTATTAGAAAACTATCGAACACTACTTGGGGAGCCGATGGACATACCCTTACTGTACTGTATAAAGCAACAGTTTTGTCCATCATTGATTATGGAAGCGAAGTAAATGGCTCAGCATCTGACGCAGTGCTGAAAATGTTAGACCCTGTTCACAATGAAGGCCTTAGAATATGCTCAGGAGCCTTTAGATCACCACCAAAATCATCGTTACAAGTTGAATGTAGCGAACTGCCTTTGTCTCTCCATAGAGTACTAGTAACAATGAAAAGTGCTTTTAAGAATTCAAACTAGTGATTCTCCAACCAAAAAATTATTTGAATTAAGAGATGTATTTATAAATAACCATCCACCACCTTTCCCAATTAGAGCTAGAAGATTGTTTGAGTCGCTGAATATAAATATACAAGTGCCTTTAATAGTAAAATCACCTCCTCCCTGGACAATGAATAAAATGAGAATTTGCACACACCTCAAGTATTTATCAAAAAGTAACTCAAATACACCAGAACACCATAGACAACATACAGTAGAGCATATAAGCCAAAAAGGTCCATATTACGCAATATATGCTGTACAGACGGATCTAAATCAGAACACGGAGTAGGATATGCTGCAGTGTCCCAACACAAAACTTATCAATTCTCTCTTCCTAATAATGCTTCCGTATTTACAGCAGAATTGTATGGGATTGCATCAGCTATAAAAATACAGTAATTAAAGAATCATCATTCAATAATTTTGTGATTTTCAGTGACTAGAAGCGCTATAGAAGCTATTTCAAAGTTACAAATAAAAAAATAATATAGTACAACAAATTAAATTATATCTCCAAAAATTATGTAATAATGGAAAAAATATAGAAATATGCTGGATCCCTGCCCATGTAGGGATCTAAGGAAATGAAGATGCAGACAAAGCAGCTAAAGCAGCAACTCGCATGACAAGGTCAAATGTGAATAACCCTGTTACTGATTATGTAACTCATATAAAAATGGGTATCATAAATAAATGGCAATATATGTGGGATGAAGAACCTGAAAGTAATAAATTGAAAGAAATAAAACCTAATGTTAAAAAATGGAGTTCATCATATCAGAGAGAGAGAGAGAGAGACACGCACAAGTAATTTTAACACGTCTCAGAATAGGCTATACTCGTCTGACACATGGGCACTTGATGAGCAGCCCACATGGCCCGGCTCCTGAATGCTCAGAATGCAGAGTAAGAATAACAGTCAGATATGTGTTATGTGAATGTCCAAAGTATGACCAACAACGAATGTCTACTTTGGAAATAGATCAATGAAAGAAATTTTGTCAATCTTTTACATTTTCAGTCGTTCCAATTTTGATGTTCTTGAAGAACTGTGATTTAATTAATAAAATATAAAAATGAGTAAATAATAAAAGCACGAAAACCCTTTTAACATTTGTTGAATTTAAAAAAAAAAATTAAATTTTGCTTAATTTATATTCTGAATTTTAATATACCGTTTTAGTATGTATGTAGGGAAGTCTGGGTAAATGTATTTATTGTATGTACGTGTTTCAGTATGAGTGGATATGCCTATGTGCAGTTTTTAAGTTCATTTTAATTCATTCATCATTATACGGAATGATCTATTGGGTCCTAGTGCTTGACTTCAGTCCTGGACCTAGTATTTTAATCAAATCCTTCGAGCCAGCCCTATGAGAGCTGAAAGTCAGCTCAGTGGTCTGGTTAAACTACTTTAATAATAATAATAATAATGGAGTACACTCTAATGGTTTTAATTGTAGGGGTGCACTTCCTCTAGAGGCATCAAATTTTATAGGAGAGCTGAATATTTTAATTGCTGTTGAAAAAATAGCTATAATGGAAGATGACAATTTTACAATTTTTAGTGATGCAAAAAGCATTTTACAGGCTTTAGTACATTTTAATCCAACCAATCCTTTAGTTTTAAAGATTCTAGAGTGGCTTGTCGTCATTGAGTACAGAGTTATCAGGGTGGAATTTTGCTGGGTTCCAGCACATGCTAGTGTACCTGGAAATGAAGAGGCTGATAAATTGACAAAAACAGCTGCAGTAGAACTACTTCCAAGGAGATATCCAATATTACACAGTGATTTCTGGCCGAATATCAGGCGGTCTCTTTGTGATATTTGGCAACAGCGTTGGGACTCTGTAGACCAGAATAAGATGAGAGAGATCAAAAGTGTCAAATCTCCATGGAAGTATAACTTTATGTCCCGAAGATGGGAAACTGCCCTCTGTCGTCTTCGCATTGGCCATACTCGTTTAACACAAGAGTTTTTAATGACGGGCAGGCCTTGCCCATACCGTGAGGACTGCTTAGTCCCCTTGCCTGTAAAGCATTTGTTGGTCGAATGCCCCAGTCTTGGGGATTTAAGAGTTCGATGCCTTTCTGAAGCACGGGTTGGGGTTGGCGGGTACATCCTTGCCAAGATCCTTGGAGAGGATGTGATGCATGATGCTTGTGGAAGTTTTAAATATATTGTAGAAGCTGGAGTTTTACATAAGATATAATTTTATTCCCTAAAAGTTTTAATTATATAAATATACTACACTGTGTAGTCCTTTAACATCGGCGTCAATGACCATAGAAGTCACGACGCCTGATAACTTAAAATCATTTATTCAGTGGAAGGACAAAACAATAAAAATACCTGTCGAATCATAGGCATTGGCCCAGCGTTTTCTTGGATAAGATTCTCTCCTTGGTTGTTACCATTTCTTAAAAGCTATTTTTTTCCATGTCATGGTGATTCGATAACCACGGAGAAATTACTCTTGTATACTCTGAAGGGAGTTGCACATCAAATAAGGTTGAAATAATAGAGCACCTTACCATTGAGTAGTTTGAGGGCACAGGTGTAGTCTAGGATACCGAAGTTCATTTTCTTGCTTTTACTAATATATGAGATCGTTTCATGGAAACGTGAATTAAACAAGATATTCGTTTCACATATGAAAATGCAATTTTTTCTTTGAATCGAAAAAGAGAAGTAGTCTTCTATGGTCTTTGCCTCGTCCTGAAATACTTTCACCAAGTGTGACGTTTCGGTATTCCGTTGAGACACCAAGTTTTGTAAACTGCATTTCTTTAAACAACTCTGATTCTGCCTGTACATGTCTAAAACTGGAAAATTGATGGCATTGCCATAGGAACTATCCCACAGGGTTGCCTACTTCAAGGAATTCTCAGTGACTGGCAAAATACAGGAACATGTTAACAGGCGAGACTTGATGACACAAGTAACCTACAGGCCTACTTACTAAGATGTTTTATAATGAGTAAGATTTTTTACTTTATATTATGTGGCATATACAAGATAAATAATCTCAATTTATTCTAATCTCTGAAGATTTCACTTCAGGATAACTGCCTTCCATTGTTCATTCTAATATATATATATATATATACATCATATATTATTTATATATATTATCTTATTTCCATATATATATATATATAGAGTAGTTATATATATATACCATTATATTTAAATATTGTAGTCTTCATAGACATTGGAGAAGTAATTATGTACGGTACGAAGATCCCAAAATTAACGAAAAAATAAACCACCAAAAGTTGAAATATTTGCGTCTCCTCCTTATATTCTTTGTCATAATAGCATTTGCTGGCCCCTCTTTCCAGCTCCCGCCACAGAGGATGATTGCATGCAAAACCTGTGGACTCGTGTCCTTTTCCACTTAACTTTCAAAGGTTATGTCTATCAAGGCTTATGTTTTTATGCTACACTGACCTTCCGATTGAATGCAGTTAGGCGAGAATGGCAGATAAGTCAAATGAAAGCAAATATAAAACACGAATGCTCAGTTGAGAGAACGCCTCTGTCAGAGCGACACGGCAGTTAGTGAATTCGTTATCATTTTGGAACTTACATGTTTGAATAGCCTACTGTTTAAACATAGTAACCTGTGGTGTGACCCCTGGTATTTTAATCTAATCCTTCGAGCCAGCCCTATGAGAGCTGAAAGTCAGCTCAGTGGTCTGGTTAAACTACTTTAATAATAATAATGTGGTGTGACCTTGACTTTTGATCTTGAAACTGTTGATGGCCTGTGACCTTGACCTTTGACTGGCACTGGGGTAAATATAGCACCCTCTTGAGTGTTTGGCGAAGGTGATAATGAGAAAGTAGAAAATGGAAATTAAGAAGGATCATTAAATGATGATGTTAACTCCTCCATTATGAAAATATTGCTGCAGTGATTAACCGAATGTGACTCGGCACTGTTCATTACTAGTATGTCAATGTCGTCAAAATGACAATGATATAATGGAGGGTCGAGTCGACAGGTCCCGACCTTACGGACGTTACGTACCGTCTCGAAGCTTCGACCAAGACTACACCATTCTGTATACCTATACAATGGGGCAACGGTGAGACTGACTGACCCCAGGATTGACTTCAGAAAGTTTAAATGCTGAGTTCATCACCTCCAGACCATTGTTGCAACCAGGAAAGATATTTATATGAATTCACAGTACCAGTTAATCATATAGAGATTATTACGAAACCGAGACGGGCACGTTTCCCCCAAGAACAGTGGGATTTAATGCACTTCTGTTTGGCAGGTTAATTCAAGGAACACAGAGGATGATAAAGAATTCAGTATATTGGAATTGAATGGTATGAAGGATATATCGGACTGGTTAACCCTCGAGGTTGCGATTTCCACACAGCGTCTCTGAGCTCGGCAAGCCTAACGTGTACAGCGTGGACAGGAATGAGGGGGTTGAACTTAATACAGATTCTGTATGATAGAAAACGCCGTAATTGCCAAATATTCTTGAAAAGAAAATAAGGCTGGAATATATTTGAGTGACATGTCCCTTGATTCTTATGTCGTCTTAAAGAATAGATAGGTAATTTCAACTATTCTCTGAAAGAGACTACTGAGAACTGCAGCTATTTTTTAGACGATACCCGTGATGCTTTCTCTTTCTCTCGTGGAACCCCGACAGAAAAGTGAAAAATTCAAGGATTTGGCGATAAAATATGACCGCCTTTACTTTCAGGGTGCGAGAGAAATTCGATGTTACGGAATAAATCAACAGAAGCTAAAACGATAAAAAGGAGAGAGATTGGGAGAAGAGCAAACAGGGTAAATAATAGTACAGAACAAAAAGAAACGAGGGAAATGTAAAATGAATGTAAGAGTAAATACAGAACGACAAGGAGGAATGCGGAAAAATTTATAGACATATAAAGGCGATTAATACGAAATGTAGACTACAGCAAAGAAAAAAATACGAAGTAAGAGTAATCAAGAAAAAGAAGGTTACGCAAAAAATGTAACGAAATTATAAAAAGAAAAAAGAAAAAATGAACTTACAAAGAGGGAAAAAAAGCAAGAAGAAAATAAGAGAGAAACCAACCATATCCCACGAGATAATAAGGTGGAATAATTATGAAATATTTGAAGGTAAGAACGGCTCCATAAAGTACTCGATTACCTGTAATGAGGGTCAGGTGTCCGGAAGGGGAAGGATCTGCAATATGTATTCAGGACCTTCGGGATGGGAAGATAAAGACGGAGGAAAGGAGAATGGAAGATGAGGAGGAGGGAGAGGTCTAGAGGGAGGAGTGGTAGGAGGGAGAGAGGCAAGGCGGTAAGGAGGGGAATGGGAGTGATGGTTAGGTAGATGTACCATTAGCCGTAGCTCATTTATATCAGCCTACTACCATAACTACTACCACTATAGTTATCTTTGCTCTTTTGGACTAAATACGGCTACTGCTACTACAAATAATTATAGTAAACAGTAGTTGATGTGGTATTCGCCTTGTGTATTAACTATTCAATTTCCCTTACTCTCCTCTCTTCTGTTGGGATGTTTCTTATAATGTCTCGGAAGTTCAGGAAAGAATAAAAGGGGCAGGATTCAATGCCTTTGAATAAACACTTCTAACTCACTGTGTACTACAGATCTGACCCGTTTGGGCTTGGTACAAGCGTCAAGGCATCCATAGGACAAAACGACTATTGCCAGTGGGCGGGCCAGGTGAATACTGTTTGGTAGAGGTGTTTTCGTTTGAACTTGGGAAAAAATTTAGGAAACACTCAGTCGAAGAAGGAGAAACGTAAGGGATATTGAAAAATTAATATTAAAATTTCTTGTAATGAAATATGTTTAGAAAAAGGACTTCCTTAATGATGATGATGATAAGAAACAAAGCAATTCATTTCTTTACAGGAGGAAGGACAAACAGCAACAGCTTCCAAACAGTCAACAGCAGAGATCACATTTTTATCTGACATCGTTCGCAACAACATAGCAGTAATAGAAAACCATACTACAACAGAAAAATAGAAAAATCATAAAACCAAAAACACAAGGGGGGAGAACCGTGAATAGAAACCCCCTTTTCATTACGTGTTGCAACGCATCTAAATAAATGACAGGTGCGTATTGACGCTCAAAGGGAAACGACAGTCAATACGTCAAAGAGAAGATAACTTAGGCCAGCATCCGAAGGAGACTCAGTCATCTCGCGCGGCCGTCACACTCTCCCTTTGTTTACTATTGTTTAGGGTGTCACTCGGGGATGCGGCGATGCCCCGTCGCCGATACAGCTGATGACGAATACCTGATGAATGGTTCCACCCAGGTGGGGTGGGGGCTGCATTCATCAAATTGCTCCTTTTACATTTCATTATTATTTCTGATGCTTATATATATATATATATATATATATATATTATATATGATATGTATATATATATTGCATATTATGTTATGTATATGTATGTTATATATATATATATCATGTATATATATGTATATATATAATATAGTCTTTTCCTCTCTCTCCCTCAGTTGAAATCCATAATAAGAGACTGACCAAACATCAGTCATTGCATAGGTTCATGGGGACAAGGAATGGATTTAAAGAGAGAAGTATTATTTAAATAGCCTATGAATTTCTCTCTTTTACGTCGCACCACCACCTGCGACCCACAGCAATCAGCTGCTAAGTTGGTACATTGTTTTTGCTACGTGGGTTCGTAGGAGCTTATTGGGGATTTTTCCTTCATCGCTCTTGCCCTGTCGGTATGCATCCCAGTCTTCGATGCGTAACATTTGACTGACCATCAGGTACTTAAGTCATTGCATAAGCACTCAGAGGTGTGTTGGGTTTCAAGAGACCAGGATTGAACCCGAGACTGTTATGAGCGACTTTCTCACTGGTCAAGACGTAAGGTTACTGCGACAGCGTCGTCTTTTCTTCGCTGCGCTTTCCCTTCTCTTTCCTGGTTTTGTCTTTTACTGATTCCCGTGATTTTGTGCTTCTTATCTCTTGATTAACCATCTTTTCCTCATATGCTCTTTCTTCTGCTCCCCTTTTCCCCTTGACTGTGGCAGGATTGCCCTCCTCTTTATTGTCGTTCTTCATTCATTCTTCATCTTTGCTTTAATTTCCATCTTTCCTCTTTTTCCTGTCTCTTGTCTTTCTCATGTTTTAATTGTCTTGTGTTTTACTCTTTCCTCTTTCACTTCATTCATTAACATCACTGAATATATGCTTCTCCCTCTCGGTTTTCTTTTTTCTCCTCTTCCATCCCCTTCCTCTCTCTCTCTCTAATCTCTCTCTCTTCTCTTCTCTCTCTCTTTCATCCATCCTTTCTCTCTTTCTCTCCTCTTCTACTTACCGTCCATCCTATCTTCTCCATTTCTTTCTGTCTGTGTCTACTGTATGTTCGTCCGTCTGTCTCATACCAGTTCTTCCCTCTTGTCCTTTCCTCCCTGTCTCCCTCTCCCCCTCCACCACTACGTCCTCTCTCTCTCTCTCTCTCTCTCTCTCTCTCTCTCTCTCTCTCTCTTGAGTAGTTACCTTGCGTTACTTCCTTCATTCTCTACCTATCTATTGAAGTGCCTGTCACTGTCAGTCATGCCTCCCCCGCCATTGTCGCGTCGCCTCTTTGTGCCTCTGGATTACTGAGGTTTGGCTTCTCCTATTCTTGTTCTTCTCTCTTTCCCCGTCTCTTGTTATCGTTCTTTATGATTTCGATTTTAATCATCATTGTTTTTCGTGTGGCTGCGTCCTCGTTTTCATCTTTCGTTGCCGTTTTATTTTTCCATTTGTATGATCATTGTGGTTTCTTCGCTTGTAAATGTTTTTTGAAATGTTAATTTCGTTATTTCTGTTCTACGTCTCGCTTTCTGTTCGCCCGTTGTCACTTGTATTTCATTTTCTTTCATCTTTCATTTCACTTGGTTCTACGTTTTCGTCTCATTTTAATTCTCTTCGTTCTATCGTTCTCTCTCTTTGATATCTCTTTTCTCTCCTTATGATCATACGTATGATCACGTTTCTTTTTTCGTTATACCATTCATCATATGTCCTCTCTATCTCTTTCGTTAGATTTAACAGTTTCTCTATTCTTTTAATTTTTTCTCCTTCGTGGTTCTTCATTAATCTAGTTCATTCTTCATACATATTTCCTGTTCCTTTTCACTGTAGGTCCTTTCAGTCTTGCTTGTCACGCAGTTACGTCAAACATTGTCATATTTTCATTACTTCATTTTTATCCATTTCATCGTTTGTGACATTATTTCTCTCTCCTCTCTCCATTTCGTTCTTAGAAAACCTCACATTTTTGAATTGTGTATTCCGGTCATTTAATTATGCATATGATGCAGTTGCCGTTTGTAGCTCAGTCAAAGAACACGAGTTATTTATTTAATAAAGAGGCAGACGTGACGGATAATTGCCTTCCACCCAATGCATTCTAATTGCTGAAGCTTGTTTTCATTGCATTGCCTCACGGGGTGCATTATAGGCATTAGTAAAGGTTATTTGCAGCGTCCCTTCGGCCCCTAGCCACAACCCCTTTCGTTCTCCTTACTGTACCTCCATTCATTTTATCTTCCATCTTGCTATCCACCCTCTCGTAACAATTATTTCATGGTGCAACTGCGAAGTTTTCCTCATGTTACACCTTTCAGATCTGCCTAATCTTAATTTCCTTTTCAGCGCTGAATGACATAGGTCCCAGCGTTTGGCCCTTGGCCTAAACTCTATAGTCCATTCCAACCCAATGTCCATAACTAGGCCAGGTTAGAATAAAAATGAAAAGAAAGGTAATAGGAAAATGTGGGTTAACTGGTGAAGGAAGCAATAAACTCTTAGCCTCTTGAAAGGAAGAGCTTTGGTATTTTTTTCTGCCTCTGTTTTCTGTTTCCTTTTTTTTGGGGGTGGGGGGTATTGGCAAGTCAAGGGCTTTGGGATTCCATTATTTTTAGACCGGCAGTGTAAGGGCTTTGGATCTCTTTTTTACGGGACTGGTAACTGTAGGGCTTTGTTTAGCATTTTTTTCGGGACCAGGATTCTAATCTTGGGGCATTTGACGGGACTGGAAAATTGTGGGCTTTGGGTTCCACCTGTTTTTCGGGAATGGCCAGTTAAAGGCTCTGAGTTCCCCTTTCTTCGAGACTGACACGTTCAGGGCACTGAGTTTCCATTTTTTAGGGGACTGGCAAGTTAAGGGCTTTGGGTTTGCATTTTTTCGGGACTTGCAAGATGAAGTCACTGGGATTCCCACTATTCGTGACTGGTAAGTTAAGGGCACTTTGTTCCCCTTTTATTTGGGGACTTGCAATATAAGGGTATTAGGTTCCCATTTTTCGGGTTGACAAGTTAAGGGCAGTGTGTTTCCCTTTTTTCTAGACTTGTAAGTTAATGGCACTGGGTTTCCCTTGTTTTCGGGACTGGCAAGTTAAGGTCAATGGGTTTCCAATTTATTCTAACTGCTGAAGATTTCACTTGCAGGCATAGGCCCCCTCGATTTGGGACCACCTTGACGTGGTGAGGGGGCTCTTGAACCCCAGGAATCTGTTCCCGGGTTTGAGTCCAATAGTCCCTATACTATTATATATTTCTTTGAATTAATTTTTGCAGAATTTTCTGCTTTTGTTAAAATTCATTGGACATGAAAAGGAAAATATATCATGACTGGGATTGGGTTTATATCCGAAGCTAAATAGTGGGAACTGTGGTAGGACCATCAACTGCCCGATAATGTTCAGACCTGAGAGTTATCAGATTGATAGCTCAAAGGCGGAACTATTCTTTAGGGCTGAACCATGAATTCCAGGGGGATCTGGTTCTGGGGATAGGACTCTCGGCATTCTATCCGGTTTGCCCATAACATGATTAGGATGGGGATGATTGTGTTCTAGCAATATTGTCAGTCCTAGCAAGCGGGTTTGGCTTACACTTGGACCACTCTAATCATGTTGTGCAATCCCCTGTGAGGTAGGGTAGGGAGCTGGCATTTGAGAGTCAGTTCTCACGTTGTGCCATCGGTGGAAGAATAAAATCCATGAAAGGCTGATGATATCTTTTTAAGGTTTTCAGGTTTATTTATTTATTTTTTTTTTTTTCTCAATTTTACTTCAATCTTAATGCAAAGTTAGTTTTAAAGATTTGAGTACCCCTGGACCCTTTGATGGTAGCGACTCTGCGCAGTTAGCAACAACGGGAACCTCCTCTGACAACCTCTCTGGAAAAAACAGAAAAAAAATACTAATGTAATTACACTGGAGCCCTATGCTCAAAAAAAAAAAAAAAAACTACCAAATATCTTGACCCAACATTGACTCACTTCGACTCCCTCTTTGGGAGTGGAAGTTGGTCAAGATTCCTAACCTTAGAAACAGAGAAAAAATATCGGCATTGAAATTAGAAAACTTCTTATTGAATCGACATTCAACTACTGAAATGTCATTCAGACAAATAAAAAGAACAGATTTGGTTGATAGAAACCACAACAAAAATCAATCAGAAAATTACTTAAATATAAAAATATTGATAATGTATAAAAGTACATATAAAAAAACATGACAATATGAACAGTGTCCAGGGTACCATAGTACTTCCTGATAATGATGAACCAATAGAAAAGAATATATTGCTAGATTCCCTTAAAAAAGGTCCAACAATGTACAAGATTGCGAAATTTACAACATAGCTAGTAGACGGAGTAATGAAAAATACTAAGAATAGCAAAGATAAAATTTGAAGGCCATGAATTACCTTAAAAAATAAAAATCTTGGGCCAAAGCAGAGAACTGAGACCATATGTCCCAAAACCACTACATTTCAAAAAACTTTATGTATGGACATACAAGGAAAATTTGCCATAATACATCCATATGTGCGTACAGGGGATCTGACAAACATACCACACAATGGTGTGGTGAACCAAAATGCGTGAACTGTGGACAGAATCACCATGCAAGATCTAGGAATGTATGTATTATATATACAATACTGAATTGAAATTACTTCAGGAAAGACAGGAATGCCTATAAAAGAGGCCAAATTAGAATTAAAGGTTAGAGGAATGCATGATCCCGCAAGGAAACGCGTTTTCTACTGCAATAACATCAAACAATGAAACAAAAATGGAAATAGATAAAAGTAACAAAACCCTGATGGATCAATCTCAAAGAAAAATAACCACTTTACAAGAAGAAACTAATATAGCAAAGAATCAAGAAGGTGTATACAAATATTTGCTCAGATTCATTTGAGATATTAAGAGAAATGGAAACATTAGAAGATAATACAAGCACCACAGAAATATTAGAAGATAGTTCTGATGAATTAGAAACTAAAGAAAAAAAGAGGCCTTTAGAGAGAACTCCACCCAAGACCAACAAAAAACCAACTATTATTAGAGATACATCCATTAAAATAAATAAAGGAGACCCCAAGAAAGAACATAAACCAAAAAATAAGAATATACCTTTGTCTCCTAAAGTAATAATAAAACCAATGGAAACAGATACCCAGAACATCAAAGAAATAGTAGAGGAACAAACCAATTGACAAGAATGATTATGTGATGGGAGAAGAGATTACTCCATCACCAACAATAGGTACACAAGAGTAAATGAAAAAACGACACATAAAAACACATGTGGATGTAATGAATGTTTCATTGAACTGTGCAACAAAAATGAAAGCTTATGCTTTCATTTTTGTTGCACAGTTTAACAAACACTATACGAAATTTTATAATATACAGGAATAAAGAAACTACTAGTTTAGACACTCACGAAAAGGGCTGTATGTGCATTGGACACATAATGTCTTATAAAGAAAAACAAATAAATATTGTAAATAAAATATTTAGAAAAATGCAAATTGATGATCCACAAAAAGAAAATAACACTTGAACACACTAACGTTATACTTTTTTAATTATATTATACAATGGAACGTAAATGGTCTACAGACCAGATTACATTTGGGAGAAATACAACGATTACTAAGGGAATATGAACCAATGATACTATGTTTACAACATGTCAACAAAACAATATCAACAATAGGTAAATATACCTTAGTATCTACATCTAGAGAAGAAGAAGGAAAGGACTGCTATATATGTACATAACAAAGTATGTTATGACAGAGTACCTGTAAATTTTACTGACTTGCAAATATCAAGTATTAAAATACGAATAAAAACGATAATTACATAATTTATAATTTATACAACCAACCTAATAAAAATTACGACATTGATAAACTTAAAGATTTACTTAACAATACCAAGGAACCTACATTAATAGTAGGTGATTTTAATGCTCACAACCCAATATGGGACTGTAATTGTACAAACTCAAATAGAACAGGTAGTAAAATAGAAGAGTTCATGGATTCAAACAACATGTGCTGTATAAATGATGACGAAATTAGCACATATTTTTTCAAAACACATGGAACATTTTCCTCAGTAGACTTAACTCTATGTACAACAAGTATAGTTGACAGATTAGATTGGAATACAGTTGATGACTTGCACACCAGTGATCATTTCCCAATATTAATTTCCTTATTACAAAATAATCCTGCAAAACATGTCCCTCACTATAACATTTATAAAGCAGATTGGGAGCGATATGAAATGCACACTAGAAATATCCCACCATTTGAATATTTAAAAGACCATAATGAAACTAATAAATTTCTTGTTGATTTCATTAAAAATGCTGCTGATAAAGCAATACCAAAGTCAAACCCCATCCAACAAAACACAAAGTTCCATGGTGGTCTGATAAGTTAACAGAATTAATAAATATAAAACACTCAATAGGGAGATGATTAGATAATTTGAATAGAAAGTTCAGTAAAATAAATAAAACATTACCGATATTAGAAGGAACTTTACAAAAAATGACTATATTATTACTAGAAATTGATACATTAAAACCTGTATACAACAAAATATCTGCAAAATTTAAAAAGAAGTAATTCAAGGAAGAATCATTTCATGGAGGAAATACGTATCAGATCTCTCTAATAATACTCCCATACAAAAAATATGGGAAAAATTCAGGAAAATAAATGGTACCCATGTTAAACCACCTAGACATACCATGCTGAAAGATGGGTAAAGAACATTTGATCCAAAAGAAATGAGTAATATAGTAGGAGAAAATTTAGCAAATGTAAGTAGTGATAAAAATTTAGATGAACACTTCTGCACAAAAAAAAATAAAATAGAAAATTAATAACAATAAATGGTTTTGAAACAATTGAGGTGATATATATTATAATAGAAAATTTAGTATGTCAGAGAGTTTGGAATATGCTCTCTCAGGTGAACAGCAATAAATCTGCTCCTGGAGGTGACAATATTTGTTTTGAGATGATCTGCCACTTAGCACCTTTGGTGTAAAAGTCATACTTATTAGAGTTTTATAATCATTTATGGCTTGACAGCATGTTACTACAAATTTATTTCAATATCATTTTGGTTTTATACATTTGACAAATCGCAGATGAAAAACTTTTGACATCGCAGTAAGCTATAATAATTCCTATCCCCAAACCTGGAAAGGATCCCACAATGTAAATAATTACAGACCAATTTCTTTAACAAGCTGTTTATGCAAATTGTTAGAGAAAATGGTAAATGCTAAAGAAACATCTAACATGGCACATTCGAGAAAATAAAATTTTAACTCCCACTCAGTTTGGGTCTCAGTGTAACAGATGCAGACAAACATTGGATTCTCTCTGTAACAATATATTGGGAGAAGACCATATATTGAAACAGAGGTTTTGTTAAAAAAACAAATTACTGTAGCTGTCTTTTTGACATTGAAAAACTCGTCTGGCATACGATACCACATGGAGGTATGCTATATTAAAACGGTCAGACATGTGTTTTTCCAAAGTATGACCAACACCGACTGTCAACTTTTGGAAATAAAAAAAAACAACATCTCGTGGACATTTACCTAGGTTTATACAAAACTTTTGACAAATTTGCAATTTTCAGGTGAGAATTGATGATGATCTGTCTAGAACATTTCCTCTTGAAAATGGTGTTCCACTAGGAAGCGTCCTTAGTGGGTTAAACTACTTTATTACTACTACTTAGTAGTGGCACACTGTTTAGTTTAGCAATTAATGATATCAGTAATAATCTACCTATTGGCATTAAAAGTAACCTGCATGTGGTTGATTTTGCAATATATTATTCAGCATCTCGAATAAAACATCCAGAACAAGTCATAAATAAAAGCATAGTAAAAATAGATGAATGGGCCTCATCTGTAGGCTTTAAATTTTCCGTAGATAAAACTCAAGCAATCGTGTATTATAAAAATAAAAAGTGGAAAAAAGGTGAAGAAATAGACTTAAATATCAGAAAAAATAGTATACCAATTGGCCAAACAACAAAATTTTTGAGATTAGTATTCGATCCTCACCTAAACTGGAAAGCCCACATAACAGACGTAAAATCTAAATGGAAAAGAGCATTAAATCTAATTAGAAAAATATCGAACACTACTTGGGGGAGCCGATAGACATACCTTTTACTGTACTGTATAAAGAAACAGTTCTGTCTATCATTGATTATGGAAGTGAAGTGTATGGCTCAGCATCTGACGCAGCGCTGAAAATGTTAGACCCTGTTCACAATGAAGGCCTTAGAATAAGCTCAGGAACCTTTAGATCATCACCAAAATCATCTTTACAAGTTGAATGTGGTGAACTGCCTTTCTCTCTCCATAGAGAGCTAGTAACAATGAAAAGTGCTTTAAGAATTCAAACTAGTGATTTTCCAACAAAAAATTATTTGAATTAAGAGATGTATTTATAAATAACCATCCGCCACCTTTCCCAATTAGAGTTAGAAGACTGAGTCGCTGAATACATATACAAGTGTCTTTAATAGTAAAATCACCTCCTCCCTGGACAATGAATAAAATGAGAATTTGCACACAATTCAAGTATTTATCAAAAAGTAACTCAAATACATCAGAACACCATAGACAACATACAGTAGAGCATATAAGCCGGAAAGGTCCACATTACGCAATATATACGGATGGATCTAAATGAGAACACGGGGTGGGATATGCTGCAATGTCTCGGGACAGGACTTATAAGTTCCCTCTTCCTAATAATGCTTCATTATTCACAGCAGAATTGTGTGGAATTGCATCAGCTACAAAAAATAATTAAAGAAACATCATTCAATAATTTTGTGATTTTTAGTGACTCGAGAAGCGCTATAGAAGCTATTCAGTTACAAATCAAAAAATATGGTACAACAAATTAAATTATTTCTCCATAACTTATATAATAATGGAAAAAATGTAGAAATATGTTGGATCCCTACCCATATAGGGATCAAAGGAAATAAAGGTGCAGCTAAAGAAGCAACCCACATGACAAGATCAGATGTTAATATCCCTGTTATTGATTATGTAACACATAAAAATGGGTATCATAAATAAATGGCAATATATATGGAGTTAAGAACCTAAAAGTAATAAACTGAAACAAATAAAACCTAATGTTAAAAAATGGAGTTCATCATTATCATATAGAGAGAGAAATGCACAAGTAATTCTAACACGTCTCAGAATAGGCCATACTCGAATGACACATGGACACTTAATGAGCAGCCCACATGGTCCGGCTCCCGAGTGCTCAAGGGTGCAGGGTGATAATAACGGTCAGACGTGTTATGTGAGTGTCCAAAGTATGACCAACAGCGACTGTCAACCTTTGGAAATAAATCAATGGAGGAATTTTGTCAATCTTTACATTTTCAGTTCCGATTTTGTTGTTCATGAGGAACTGTAGTTTAATTATTAATAAAATATAAAAATGAGTAAACAATAAAAACACGAACATCCTTATAGCATTTGTCGAATGAAAAAAAAATACTTTTTTTTAAAATATTACTTATATTCTGAATTTTAATATACTCTTTTAGTGTGTATGTAAGGAAACAAGAGCATATTGCATGTATGTGTTCCAGTATGAGAGCATCTGCTTATGTGCAGGTTTTAATTTCATTTTAATTCGGTCGGCATGGTACTGAATGACCTATTTGGTCCTAGTGCTTGGCCTCAAGCCTAGACCAGCCCTAAGAGAACTGAAGTCAGCTCAGTGGTCTGGTTAAACTACTTTAATAATAGTAATAAGAGCAGTGGGGTTCCCTTTATTCTGGACTGGGAAGTTAAGGGCAGTAGGGTTCCCTTTTTTCAGGACTGGTAAGTTAAGGACAGTGGGTTTCCCTTTATTCTGGACTTGGAACGTAAGGGCAGTGGATTTCCCTTTTTTCGGGACTGGCAAGTTAAGTGGACTGGATTTTCCTTGTTTTTGCGGATTTGCAAGTTAAGGGCATTGGGTTTCTCTTTCTTGTTTTTTTGGGGTGGGGTGGTTGGTGATTGGCAAGTTAAAGGTAATAAGTTTCCCTTTTTTTGGGGAATCACGAATTAAGGGTCTGGGTTTTTAATTTTTCAGGACTGGCAAGTTAAGGGCACTGGTTTTCCCATCATATTAGTCTTTACATTAAAGATAAATACCTCTTTTTGTTTGGCTTTTTCTTTATTTTTTCTCATTCCTTTTCTGTTTTATCTTCTGATGGTCTTTGCAGTGTCCCGTTAATCCCATTCGTCTATGTATACGCTTAGCCTTAATCAGGTTTTTAGCCTTTCATTTAATTTGAAACCTTTTGGGACACCAGTTATTTAGATATATTGCTTATTTTACAGTTATATTTTTCTTTAGGTGATAGCTAATACTTCTTTTCTATTTCTTTCGTTCGATTCCTATCTTTCTGTTAAAATCATTGTCATCTCTTAATTTAATCATTGGCCTTTTTTATTCCTTTGTTTTATAATCATATAGCGCTAATTTTTGTTTTTAATGGCAGTTATAAATATTAATTTTTAGAATATTCTAGAGCATGTTTTCAATATACTATTTTGTTACACATATTCAGTCTTCACATATTCTGATATCCGTACTTTAAAGTTGTAAAACTCTAGATGTAGCAAATTCTAATTCTGGCTCAGATCTTCTCCGTAGGATACAACTGCACGAGTGCCTTAATTGCTGAAAAACTGCTCCGCTGCTCCCCTTTTATTGCTCGCAGCTTTTTCTAGCGAGCGTATTTGCCTCAACATCTCATGGAATTCAGATATACTATAGCGTTGCTGCATTTTCCGATATGTCTTAAGTCTGTGATATCTTGGCATCTTTAAAAATGATTGTCGTGGTAAATATGAAACTACGTACTTGCAACGCAGCCAGTAATACAGTAGTTTTTAAGCATCATGGTCCTGTATCTTTAAATAGATTTCTATAAATAGGAACTGCCTTGAGGGTTTTACCCCCCCGTGGCGTAGGGATTACCGTGTAGAGAATCAAGTAATTAGAATCCAGGATTGTTTTGATTCAGTGGTCTCCTCAACACCCTTGAAGTTAAGGAAAAAGATATCATGCAAATTCGGAAATAGAGATGTTATTGTTTTTTAAAAAGTTATAGAAAAGATATTTCGCCTGACTTTAGATCCATCTGGCGTGGAAGCTTCAAAGGTTGCCTCGATTTTCTCGGATGAATCGGATGGGCGACAGTGAAAATGAAGAGCCGGAGAAGAAAAAGGTCAGATCCACATGTTGGAGTTTTTCTGTTAATATATATACATTATATTATATATATATATATATATATATATATATATATATATATATATATATATATATATATATGTCTGTATATATATGTCTGTATATATATGTCTGTATATATATGACATGTATATATATTCTATCCATATATATATATATATATATATATTTATATGTATCTATATATATATATATATATATATATATATATATATATATATATATATATACATGTTTTATATTGTATATAAATACATACATACATGGGAGTTTTTCTGTTAATATATACATTATATATATATACATATGTAAATGTAATGATATATACATTATATATATATACATATGTAAATATATAAGTAGATATATATATATATACATGCGTATATACTGTGTATATATATACTTGCGTATATACTATATATGTATGTATTATATTTATATGTATATAAATACATACATACATAAGCCTCTTAGTGCTCTTATTTTTCCTATTTTTTTTTTTTAGGAAACTCCTGCTAAAAAGTTTGAAAAGATTAAAAAAATCAATGTTTATAATTGGTTATAAGAATAGAGAATTATGTTGAATGAGTGCGGCAACGTGTTTGGTTATTGATCTGTTGATTAACCACATTATTAGTGATGATGTTTTCGTTTTTTGCAAGATCAATATCTCAAACGTAGACAACCTGATGTCTTTGGAAACCTTGGAAGTAGGAGAAGAAATCAAGAAAGTAAGTTTTGATTCAAAGCTGAAGCAAAGTGAAATTAACATTTTCAGACATGATGCTCGTAAGTTCATGAGAATAGTGGTAAAGTACTTGGTTGACAAGGTAACACTAAATAGTAACCTGCTTCGCCATTTGCGGTGCCTGCATCCATTGATGAGCAGAGAGAAGTCTGCTGAAAAGTCTGTCAAAGAAGTGGCTTGTGAAATGTCCAGAATTGTGCCCTTGTCAGAGCATGGCAATCTTATGCAAGAGTGGCAGTTGTATGCAAATGAAGCAGTTACAGAGAAGTCATGTATATATCAGGAGTATGAAAGCCCAAATTAACGCTGCATCAGAGGGAAGCAAGTTGATTTCTATTGGGAAAATATTTTAAGCAATGTCACCTGTCTAGGAATCTCCAAATATCCAGCTGAAAACTTGTCAAGGCACTATTGACATTGAGCCATGGGCAGGCTCATGTTGAGGGGGGTTTCTCTCTTAACAAATTTTTTGTCACAGCCAGTAGGAGTTGCCTGAATGAGAGATACATGAATGGTCTGCTCACAATACAGGACAAAGTTAAACACGAAGGAGGAGCGAGTAAAGTGCCATTCACTGCCAAGATCATCCGTGCATTTCGAAGTGCACACAGCTACTACAAAGCCATGAAAGATACAGAAAAGAGAGCTAAAGAAGAAAAGCAGAAGAATGAAGGAAAAAAGAAAAGGAAAAGCAGCTAAAACTCAAAAGGAAACAAGGAGGAGGAGGCAGACCTAGGGAAAAACAAAAATTACAGCAAGGTGAGATTGAAACATTCAGAAAAAGTGAATGAAGCCGATCAGAGATTGAAGAAAGCTTGCACAGTCAAGGAAATTGATCCTGCAGAAGTAGCTACTGCTCAGCCTCTTTTAGAGTCTGGGAGGCAGAGTTGGAGAAATCATTTGCTGAACTGAAGAAAATTTCAGATTAAATTGCTTCTCTAAACAAGAAGAAAAAACTTGAATGATAGTTCATCACAGTGACTGACAAATTATTGTAGTAATTTAGTTTGAGATGTTAATATATTGTGAAGCTCATTATATACGGGCTGTATTTTTGTAACTATTGATATTTAATCTGATTGATTATACCTTCTTGTTTGCTTATTACTTAAGTACTATTGAATGCTAGTCAAAAGGCATATTTTACTGATAATGTTGTGTAATTGGGTCAAATAAATTTATAAAAAGGGTGATACCAAATGCAGTGGCCTAGTAACTTTGTTAATTTTTAGTTGTAAAATAGAACGAGCTAGAAAAATACCTCTTGTTACTAGGCTGGTCAGGGGGCCTTGGTGGGGGTTTCCCCCTTTCAAAAAAAAAGAAAGTATTTTATATAATGGAGCAAGTAACTCCTGCTTACTTGTACTGATTGATTATTCTTTGATAATGAATTTTAAATGTTACTACATGTATGCATTTAAATGCTTAAAATGTCGCGTTTGAATTTAATATCATATTACTGTACAGTAAACCCCCCGTATTCGTGGTCTCTCAATTCGCGGACTCGCCTAATTGTGGATTTCTCTATGGAACATATATACGCATTATTCACTGAAAATCCTCCCATTCACGGTATCTTTCACTGAGAAATATTCACTAATAACTGTATTTTCATCTCATTTTCATGACCAAATGCACTTTTTGTGATAAAACTATTAAAATACTCAGGTAGTGCCCGAGTTACGGTATTTCACCGTACGATAATTCGATTTTGCAATGGGTTAAGCAGTTAATACTGATAAAACTATTTATAAAATATTTTTAAATTTTGCATGGGCACAGGCAGTGAGAGAGATCAAATTACAATAGACCAACTTCTTTTCCTCCAACTCTTTATCCCATCTTCTAGTTAAAAAAGTAACAGGGAATGATAAAAGTATTAGTAACGTTATACTCTTGCGTAAATGTGTACAGCCATGAGCAACCGACTGAGAAACTATTTTGTTTATCACCAAATCGGATAACAAAGCCCTTTTGCTTGTATTTCAACCATCGTACGGTAATGCACAATTATCGTAGGTTATAGTACAATTGACGTTAATTAGAATATGACTGATATATTTTTACATTATACCCTTATTCGGCATGGATAAAAGATCGGCAAGGAAATATACTGCTGATTTTAAGCTGCAAGTTGTAGCTGCAGCTGAGAAAACAATGTTCAAGCTGCTAATGACTGTAAATTATCGTGCATCGGCAACATGAATGACACTCGACCATAATTAAAATGGGAGAGAAAGTATTATAATCAAAACTACCCTGGTGTAGGCTAGGCTACATTCGAGATATGTCTTTTCCAACAAACAATGGTTTTTTTGGAACCTAACCCCATCGTAAGTAGGATAATACCTGTATAAGCATTTTTAGTTTTTTTTGTGTTTGAACTATCAAATATGCAGCCAGTACTCACGGGTTCTAGCTATAGTTGGGGGTTACACAACCCCAAGGAATAAAGGGGTTATCTTACTTATCCATGTGGCACCTCTTTTTTTTGTCACTTTTTTTTCAAGGGTTGCTAGGAGGCCTATATATATATGTATATGTATATATATATATACTGTACATATGCATATATGTATATGTATATACTGCATATACATATGCATATATATATGTATATATATAATACATACACACACATACGGGAATTCTTCATTTATGCATATTAATAGAAGGTGGATATCTCTCCTACCCTCCCATTCCCCTACTCACCCCACCCTCACCAGGGGCGGACAAACCATTTTGCAGGGAGTGGGTGGCTGTGTCATGTCTCCCCTACTGTCACGCAGGGGAGGACAAAGATCAGATCCTCTCCGATTTTTACTATATATATGTATACAGTATGTATATATATATATATATATATATATATA
This sequence comes from Macrobrachium rosenbergii, assembly GCF_040412425.1. Lineage (NCBI taxonomy): Eukaryota > Metazoa > Arthropoda > Malacostraca > Decapoda > Palaemonidae > Macrobrachium > Macrobrachium rosenbergii. The sequence goes on along the minus strand of NC_089749.1, from coordinate 44,190,440 downwards.
TATATATATATATATGATATACTGGTCTCGTTTTATTACCAGATGCGCATGTAATTGTAATTGCCGCAGTGCCCTCTTAACTTGGTGAATTATATATAATTATATATATATGTAGAATATACTGGTCACATTTTATTACAGGTAGGTAAGTAATTGTAATAGCTACAATGCCCTCTTAACTTAGCGAATTCTTCACAGTTTTTGCTTATACTTATCATTACAAAGCCATAGATTTAAATGTAAGAAATATGAAGTAATTCTTACTTACATGAGAAGGATTGGAACCCACAGCCCGAGTATCAGGATGAGGTCACGTTGCCGAGGTGACACATGATTAATTTGGCAACATGACCTCGTTCTGATACTCGGAACGTGGGTTTGAGTCCTGCTAGTCAGGTTGGCAGCATGACCTCGTTCTGATACTTGGGATGTCGGTTTGAATCTTGCTACCAGACATCAGAATTACATTATATTTCTTGCATTTGGATCTAAGGCTTTGTAGTTACAAGTGCATCCAAAAACTGAAAATTCGAGAGGTTAAGAAGGCATTGTGGCTATTACAGTACTATTATATATATATATATATATATATATATATATATATATTTATATATATATATATATATATATATATATATATATATATATATATATATATATGTGTGTGTGTGTGTGTGTGTGTAGAAATATGTAAAATATACAGGCCATATGTATATATAATTATATATATACAATGTATATATATATATATATATAATTATATATGTTATATAATATATATATACTGTATAATGTGTGTATATATATATATATATAAATATATATATATTTATATATATATAATATATATATATATATATATGTTATAGTATATATATATATATTATAATATATATATATATATATATACAGTTTTATATATATATATATATATATATATATATATATATATATATATAATGTATATATATATATTTATATATTTCTCCCAAGAATCCCAGCCACCATCTGCTTCATTTACAGTTGGAAAATATAGCAGTGCATTTTGGTCACCGCCTGGCAAGGAAGGGCGAAAGGAATATAGGCCGCTCCCTTAATATTTTAATTGTCTTTCAACTTCCTCTTCTTGAACATATGACTGCAGGAGACTTTTGTTTACAGAGAAACGAGGTGAACCAGAAGGGAGATTAAGAAAAAGGACAGCTGGCCTGCACACCTGGGACTGAGTCATAGATGACAACCAACCTCCATCTACCTGTGGGTATCCTCCTGGCCCCTGAGCAACGTCATATAAGGGTCTCACTGGAGGAACAATGGAAGAGATGCGCTGTTGGACACGAGAGAGACATTTTCAGATAGCCATGCCCTACCACGTGGTCCTATCCTGTCGGGACCTTTAGTCTTCTTCTTACTAATGAAGCCCAGCCCTTCCTCTGCCGCCATTCCTCGCTGAAACCACTCCTTCTACAAGGTAAAGTGATTTGTTGCAAAAGTTCTTCCATATCAGCCACACTGTTTTAATTCTCGAAATCCACTTCCTATTTCCATTTCTAAGTGCCAGTATTCTCATTCAACCTTGCCTTGGTAGGTCAGTGTTATATAAATGCCTGTTTAAATAATTACATAAAATCGTGTGTTCAAGGCTTCTTGGCACCCTCAGTGCTTGCCTTGTCCTATGTATATTTTCCTGCGTCCTTACTGGCTTTCAATTCGTGAACCTCCCTCTTTTACAGAGGGTTTGTTAGCAGTGGAACCTCTCTTGACTGTGCCTTGTCTCATCATTGTCACACCGACAATATACTTTCAAGTTTTCCCTGTTATAATTAACCCCTCAGGCCTTGCATGCCTGATTAGTCCATTTCATCTTGTGATATTTCTTGTAAATACACGTAATTTTAAACTTACCCCAACGTGTTTACTTACAAATACCTTGTGAGTAGAGCCCTAAGCTCAGATAAAATCCCCCTTTTTCCTTGGCTTTTTATTTTTTTTTTACGATATGCTGAATCAACAGCCGTCAGATTTTATACAAAAATAGAGGTAAGTAATGAAATAATTCTTTTAGTCTCTAATTGGCTCATGGTAAGCATTTCCCCAGATTAAATCATAAAAATGGCGATCTTGCTGTAGATCTCGCAATCTGCAATTGCAACTTGCAGTATCAGCGACTAGCGAAGCTAGCTGGGTGCGAGACAAAGAAACGAACTTTTTGGCATAAATTCTGCACGCGCACAGTCAAGGAGTTTCCACACAGTGAGTATTTTTATTTTATGTTAGGATAGGAAGCGAAATTGTGACTGAAAATAGAAATAGGGAAACGTTAGGCAAGTGCATGCAATCCACTCATGGAGAAGAGAAAGTTAGTATCCGTTACACAAGTTTTGATAGCCCCTGCATGAGGGCTGGCATGTTTTCACTTAGGCAAGCAAGGAATTACAAAGCGTTGAAAATAAAATAGGAAATAGGGTGTGTATTTCCTCCTTGTGTTATCCAGACAAATTTGTCGTCTTGGAATAGCTAGGCATATGTTCTAGATACCACGTGGGTCAATCAGAAAATCTCCCTATCGCAGGAACAGAGAGTTTAATATCTCTCTCTCTCTCTCTCTCTCTCTCTAAAAGAGTCAGGATTCTTCTCTATGGCAAACACTGTAGAGTAAAATCTTAGAAAGTGTAAAATTTGTTTGCTTCATATTTCATTTGTACACATTCCTCTGCACAGCACCGCACGTGATAAATTGTTTCATTTTAAAGCGTTCCTGCAATTTCATTCATAAATGTCAGGAACCTTTTTTTTCTCTTTGTTTGTTTGTGGTCATCTTTTGTTTTGCCTAAGAAGTCCGCTGTGACTGTGTGGCCTTCATGCCGTTCCCAGGGAAATTTTGGGTTAGCCGAAGAGGAAAACTTTTATCTTCTTAAACCATAAGTGGAATACTCTTAAGAGGGGTCAGTCTAGGGAAAAATTCCCATGCTGGTCATTGCCCTTTTGGCCAGGCAACCTTGAGCTGTCAAGTTACTGAGCAAACCCAAAAGGTGAACAGGGCACATGCAAGGAAAGGCGAATACATACGCATGTGATTTATGCAAACAGCGCCCTGCATAATAGAATTACGTTGTGTGCCTATATTAGGATTGGAGGAAAAGGCTCTTAGCAAAATATGCACATTTATCAGTGTAACTTGCAATTAATATAATTTTAATTTTACCATCTCTCGACATGAACTTACCCCTCCTATAAAAATAAATTGTGTACTTCTAAAAATGGCTAACTTTCTAACCCTCAATTTTATCATTACGTAAACCTATAACCCCCTCTAAGAAGCATAAGTTATCAAGTGTGTCCATTTTTTTTTAGGTTTACATTACGTGCTTTCTTTTTATTTTTTTCAGTTTATTTTTATTTATTTTGTTGAGGTTATTATTCTAAGAGTGTCACGACGCTCAGTGAATTCCCGAACCTAACCCATATCTGGACTCCCCTAAGAAGAAAATTTTTTATCTTATCACAAGAAAAAGCAAATTTGCGCTTTAGCCAACCTTGTCCATATGTGAAATAACATCAAATTTCTACGTCCTCTGGGACAAAACCAAACCAGTTCCATAGACAAATATTGCCCTATGAGAGGCAAGATCGGGAACTGGCAAACGCTCCCTGAACCACGCCTTAACATTCACGCGATAGCTGGCCGAGTCCGTGCGTGAATCTGAAACCACGTCCTATGAGACAAAATTTAAAAATCCGTTCCCTGTGAACAAATCACATCCTATGAAGCGAACCAAAAAACCCCAACATTCACGCAATAACTGGCCGAGTCCGTGTGTGAAATAGAATACAATTTACGTCTTTGAGACAATTTAAAATTCGTTCATCAAGAACACACAGTCTTATTCAGACATATTAAACTTCGTTCCTCAGGAACCAACTAAATCTTATTCAGACATATTAAAACCCGTTCATTAAGAACAAACTAAGTCTCATTCAGACATATTAACTTTTTTTTAAAAGGGTCGCACCCATATAGACGTTATCTCAAGATGTCTACAACATCCAGAACCCAGCAAAACGAGGACTTTTAAGTTTTATATGTCCGCTGGAAAGGACATGGGACTGTCAGGACAAACCCTGAGGGACTGGTTCCAAGAGAAAGTAGATGATGCCAAAGCGGAAAGAGAGGCAGAACTTCAGGAGAGGGAGAAAGAAAGGTGAAGAAGGAAGAACAAGAAAGAAAGGACAAGAGGGAAGTACAAGATAGGCTAGATAAACTCGCAAAGGAGGAACAGGAGAGAAAGGAGAAGGAAGAAAGAAGAAGGAAGAGCAAGAAAGAAAGGAGAAGAGGGAAGAACAGGAGAGAAGGGAGAAGGAAGAACAAGATAGGCTGCAAGAGAAGAACACACGCAAGACAGAGAAAGAACAAGAAAGAACTGATAGGCTAGAAAGGGAGGAAAGGCAGCAGGTCCATGAGCTACAGATGGCCCAAATTGGCACTGCCAGCTCCTGTCCAGCCCCTGGGGCATCCGCCCTCACTCAGGCTCTTACGTTTATGCCAAAGTGGACCGAGGCTGAGCCCAATGTGTGGCTCGATTGGGCAGAAAGGGTACTTAGTGCCTGCCCATTCGCTCCCGCCAAAGTCTCCCTACTTTTGGGAAAATTCCTCGGAGGAAAGGTCTTGTTACTTTTAACGCCCTCCCTGAGGAGGATCAAGGGAAATGGGTGGAAGTGCGCCAGGCGATCACAAAGGCGTGTGAAATCACCCCCGAATGCTGGAGACAACGCTGGAGGGGCCAGATAAAAGGAGGAGGACAGACCTGGTCTGACTGGGCGAATCAGTCAGATAAGGCCCTCTCTAAATGGCCGGAGCCTATGGGAGTCTCCACCGCCGAGGACATCCTCGAGAGGTTCAAGATTGAAAATTTTTTTTATATTACGCCCCTTCTGCCCTAGCCACCCATGTATGCAAAAAAGCGCCCACAACTCTAGCGGAGTGCTGTTGCCTCACCGACACATGGGACACCCATCACGTCCATGCAAGTTCATTAGGACATAAAGTATGCCCTCCTTCTTTCACCTCGGCGCCCCTCCACACAAGAATGGGCACTTGCAGAAACCTGTTGTGTGCGGGTTCTGCAAGAAAGCTGGGCATTCCACCGAGCAGTGCTGAAACAAACCCTCACCCAGAAGTCCACCAACTAACAAGCCTGCACCCTCCACAGGGGCAGTGCCACGAAGGGATTATAGCCAGAGCTATTGCACAACTTGCAAAAGTCTATGACCACTCTCCCACATGGGCAAAATGCCCTAATAATAAATCAAGTGCTATTGCTCCCTCCATTGCCTTGGCAGTTACAAATCCCAAGTCCTTAGGCCCCCAGCCGAGGGTCCCTTATATGTGGCACGTCCTCGAGGCAGCTACCCCGCAGTCAGGTCAAGGCATTTGATGACTCTGGCACACAAATTTCCCTCATAAGGAAAGACAAAGTTCCATATGGAGCTATCATTAACCGACGTAAACTAGTCACAATTGAGGGTATCAATCAGTTTAAAATGATACTCCCTACCGTTCAGCTGAGAGTCACAAGACCTCATAGATCCATAATTTGCAATCTTGCAGTAGCAAGCTATATTCCTGGAGGTTATGACATTCCCCTGAGACAGGACTTCCAGCCCCCAAGTAAGTTACAGCAATCCAGGGGTCCAGATCCCCCTAATCATTCATTCGGCACGAGTAAGCCTCAAACGCCTACACTCATTACACTGCCAGTGCCACCTGAGTACAATGTGCAGTGGGCCCTGCCATCACGATCGATCCAAGATCCCACTCCGGTGCTGGGCCCTGCCCCAGTGCCAGTGCCAGGGGCCCAAATAGATCCCCCTCCAGGAGGTTCCAAACTCTTTTCCCAATCCCTGCCATTGCCACTTGCATGCACTGAGCAGTGCCAAGCTCCGTCCGTCCCAAACGATGAGCAAATTCCATATCAAATAATCATGCCTGACCCTTCCTTAGTGCCAGCACCAGAGCACGCCCCCGATCTCCATTCAAGAGATCCCAATATGGATCATCTCTTTTCTCCCGACCTGGCTCCGCTACCAGCGTCAGTAAGAGAGACGGATCCTTCCGACCACAGTGGAAGCTCAACCGAAGGTGCGTCCTCTCAACCCGTGCCTGAGCTGGTCATGGTAACCTTTGAGCTTATCACACCCCCGCAACCTCTTCCTCTCTTTCCCAGTTCCCTGCGGACATGACCTTGGGTGAGGATTCTGCCTTGTCTCAAATGGACGATTAACTCTGGGAACTGCAGCGACTTGGGATAGAGCCTGAAATGAATGCCCCTGCTTCAGCCTCCAAAGAAGCTGACACAGGTGGCACTCCAATGTCCTCCTTGGACTCGGTTTGACCGCTTACCCTACCAAGGAGAACCATCAGCCTAAAGAGATCTGCAGCAGAAATCACGGGTGTAGTCCCAGGTCACGCTGCAGACGATGTTGTACCAGACAAACAGTGACATTTCCAAGCAAATCAGGATGCTTTTTCTTGATTGCAGCTGCTGTAATTAAAGGATTATTCAATACTTCACCCTTCAGAATTTTATCTGTCCTCGGAGAGGTTGTCGTCTTCCATCCACAACCTGGTTTCCACTGTGGCACCGCTCCTGGTGGGAGTCCAGCTGCTGCCTTTTTCAGACTGTAAATATCTTGGTGAGAGAGACAAATCTCTCTGGCCACACGAATCACAGAGACTTCCTGCTCCAGAAGAAAAGGCTGGCTTTTTGTAGGAAATATTAAGACTGGACCAAGGAGCAATAACATGACGTTATGTTCTCAGATGAATCAACCTTCAGAATGGTTAGAAGTGCCAGCAGTGTTGTGAGGAGGCCCAAGAGTGTGTCCCGATATCATCACAAGTTTACCATGAAACATCCACAGTGTTACGGTGTGGGGGGCAATTACTGGTAAATTGGGTAGAGCTGGGTTGTATTTCTTGCCTAAGGGGGAAACAATGAAAGGAACAACATATTTAGAAGTGCTTAAGGACCACATGTTAGAGTTTTACAGGTTACATGATTCTGCATTTTTTATGCATGATGGGGCTCCATGTCACAAAACTAAGACAGTAACAAAGTGGCTTGCAGAGAACAATGTATCTGTTTTAGAGTTGCCAGACAATTCACCTGACTTAAGCACAATTGAAAATTCCTGGAAAGTTATTAAAGACAAAGTTGCAGGTGCCCAGCCCTCAAATATGGCTGAGCTTAAGAATGAGATTAAGCTGATATGGTGCACTAAGATGGACCCTCATTATTTCATGATCCTTGCTGATTCCATGCCTAAGCCCTTTAAGGGTATGGCATCATCCCCTCATCCAAAGAAAGGTTCTTGGAAGGAACCACGAGAAACTGGCACCGTTCACAAATGTAGTCCAGCACTGGGTGGACTAAGATGAGGCAATCTGGGTTATTCCAGTTTATGGCCCTTCGGTTGAAGGCGTTGAAATACCTGTCCAACGCCAGGAAACTATCGTGGGGCATAATGCTGGGCACATTGGGCGTACTTTAAAAAAAATTCAGCCTCCAATATTGCCTGACGTCGGCAGCAGGCATCATTCCAAAGAAAATGTGGAGCCCCAAAAAATGCGCCATGTCTGTGAGGTTGCAGCCCTGCCAGCGATACGACAACGTCGTCTGCAGTTCCTCACGGCAGTACCGAGCGTAATTCGCCGTCTCTGCAACGAGGTATTCCAGCAATTCCCGCGTAAGGAAGAGCTGAATGAACCTCAGTGCAGTGAGAGGCACAGGGACAGTCAGTCCAGGTGCTGCCGTGAATGGGTGCATGTTAGGTGGGATGGGGTCCTCCAACCACCCCTCATCACTTTCGGATGAATGGCCTTCACCTAAGCTGCTGCGACGTTGCGACCTTCTGCGTGCACGGCACGACTTCGCACTCCCACCCTCCCCACTGGCCCATCTCCCTCACTTTCACCATCACTTTCTGTCTCATCCCCACCAGCCACAATTTGTGCCTCCTCCTCCTCCTCAGACTCTCCCTCATAGGCACTGGAACCACTGAACTCCAGTTCACTTTCATGCTCTGGCTCTCGTATGGACATTGGGGGCAAATACTCGTCATCACTGACATCGGGCGTGATGTCCTCGTCACTAGATGACCAACTGCCATCAAAATGAGGACTTTCCACCTGCTCTCGATCGAGCTCCAGCAAGTACTCATCAATGTCCTTTTGTTGGAGGCCTCCCAAATGCTTACGAATGCCCCTCAGGACACCCCGATGCTTCCTAGGGGTCGTAAAAGGCACAGGATATGATCCTTGGTCCCTTTCGGCCACACGTGGCTGCACAACATGGCGTTGAAAAGCTGGGTCACTTTGGGTGCTTGGTCGCTCTCCAGCATCCAAATCTAAAACTCGTCTCACACGCTCACTACCGACAGGCAATACATGCCTTTCACGGTCCTGACGACGTTGGGACATCTCTGCAAACATCCTATTGCGTCACAAATACGCTAACACTCACACAAGTTCTGCAAAACACGAATGCGTCAAGAAATCGCTCTCTGATGATGCGTCGCTGATGCTTTGTAGTGCGAGAAGAAAGAAATTCGCGCATGCGCAGGTGGGTCACGCTTGTAAACAAAACAACAGCGTGATCCGTGAACTCCCAGCATTCCTCAAGGCCCGTGATTTAAAATCTTTCGTAAACTAGGCCTATAACTATTTTTCCGTGAATATTTAAAAAACTTTTTGTAGTTGACATATTTTACGTCCACTTGGCACCCGACAGACAATTTTTGTCGACGTAAAATACGTCCAGTTGGCGTTTAAGGGTTAAGTGCCTGACAAGCTTCAGTAATGCGATCCCCATTGGCTCTACATTTCAACCAGACCCTTTTTCCAGTGGTGGCATTAAGAATATACTGATTGGCAGATATGTCCATTTAAATGGCGCAATGATCAGAAGTGCCTATATGTTCACAGACCTTGGACTTGACAATAGCTAAACATCTGTTAATATAAGGTCTATCTATTACCAGAAATATGCGTGGTTCCTCAGTTAGCTGGACAAAATCAGAGAATACACAGAACTCAAGAGCAGACTGGCCATGTTGACTTGTGGAATTTGAATGTAGCCACTCACTGTGGTTTGCATTACAGTCTTCACGAATAACGAATGAATCTTTTGAATCCTGTGACTGAGCCATACTAATTCATTCCAAGAGACAGTCGTATATAACATCATCGATATTTGGGTTACGGTAAACAGCAAATACATATACATTGTAGAACTTACTGAAAATTTTAAAACAACTTCATGGAAACTAAGCTCCAAGTTTTTTTGACAATAAATAGGTCGTCCGGACGTTAGTGGGATCTGCGACGGTAAATAAGATCAGGGCCATCAAACCCTGGGATTCAAAACTCAGCCTTTGTCTTGTTACTACTATACGGTAGCATGAATGGTCTTATCATGCTGTTGCCCTCCCTCCTAATGTTGTCGACAGGGTTCCTTGTAGTGAGATGAAACTTTGAAGAATCTCAAATTGTGTGTATATATATATGTGTATATATATATATATTATATTTTTTTTTTTTTATTATTTTATTTATTTAGTTAACTACTTAATTTTTTATGTACTCTTTCCCCCATTCTTTTCCCAGCCCGAGAAGAACCCTAAAAGAGTTCAGAGGTCTGGTTA
>NC_089749.1:44163238-44175738 GCF_040412425.1 Macrobrachium rosenbergii | reverse complement strand
AGTCTTCACATTTTTCCACATTGGGAAAATGTTTATATTCTCTTTCCGGAAAATATTCGGGATCTTTTATTCCAATTAGGTTCGGTCGCTGTTTACCTTATGGATTTTATCCAAAAGGCTTCCATTTTTCTAACATGGGTTAGACTAAACCCAGTTACCAGAGAGTGCATGAATATGAAAGCGATTATCTTAGTGGATATGCTAAGTTTGGTAAGAGTATGTATTGTAGTGCTGTGCGTTTTAACGCTTGCATGGATGACTGAGCATCGTTATCTCTGTTTGTACAGTATGTGTATGCGTGCCTGCCTACGTATGCGCTGATGAAACTTGATTAAATATTTTTGCAATAAGTATGCATATTTTGTTGCGTCAGTACATTGTTGCATGCATATGTATACCAGTATGTTTACTTATGTTTGATGTGTTATGTATAAGATACACTTAAGCTCCGCGGGAGCAAAGGGATGTATAAACACCTGCATATATCTGTGTAAACGCTTGTATGTATTTGGAAGCCTGTTAGGATCGATTAGTGTCCTTGGAAGAAAATGGTTGTTCTTAAGTATATATACTGTATATGTATATATATATATATATATATATATATATATATATATATATATATATATATATATATATATATATATATATATATATATATATATATATATATATATATATATATATATATATATATTATATATATATATATATATTTATATATATATATATATAATGAATATAATATATATATATATATATATATATATATATATGAATATAAGGGGGCCCATAAAACACTATTTAAATGTTGCAACCATATATTTCGGGCACTTGCTTCTGTGCCCCTGTTCACTGGTAGAATATGGACAGATGAAATCTTACAAGGGTATATATACAAAGCATATATGGGTGTGGCATTAAGATGGTATGCAGGTGACCGTTTCCTAAGAAGGAGGAGAATAACCAATTCCCTAGTGGTTTATGGCCTTATTAACTCCCGTTTGGCGACGATTCTGGAGGTCGTGTTTCCTGGGCCATCTTCTTCAGGAGCGGTCTGAGGATTAAAGCGTCGATGTCGTCCGATTTCCAATGTCCTCCTGACGAGTTCATATTGTTGGTTTGAGGGATGATAGCAGATTCCAGCATCTTTCTTTTGTACGGACAGCTACTTTTGAAAACCAGCTCCGCCCCACTCCAGTTTATGACATGTCCTGTATTTCTGATATGTAGGAAAATCCCCAGGGATTTTCCTACATATAGACATATATATATATGTCTATATGTATGTGTGTTGTGTCCGTGTGTATGTGTACATTACATTATATATGTACATATATATATATAATATATATATATATATATATATATATATATATATATATATATATATATATATATATATATATATTTATTGCTAAAGGACCTTATTCAAACTGGATGGTATCACATGGAGTATTTATTCAGAAAAAGTTACAAGCTTTCTTGGACAAACAGTCCACATTATCAAGAAAGCTTGTAACTTTTTCTGAATAAATACTCCATTAGAATACCATCCAGTTTGAATGGGGTCCTTTTAGGAATTCTATTAATGCACAGAACAATTGTGTATGTGATAAAGTTTATATATATATATATATATATATATATATATATATATATATATATATATATATATATATATACATAAAAATCACAGTAGATGCACGTGACTTCAGTGTATAAGCGAATCCCACGGGAAAAGGTTGATTCGCTTATATATATATATATATATATATATATATATATATATATATATATATATATATATATATATATATATATATATATATATATATATATATATATATATATATATATATATATATATATATATATCTGTATGAATGTATGACGGTATCCCCAAGGTCCAAGAAGCGAAAGGAGATTCTGTATGAGGAGCGGTCACACGCGCGCACGTTCCTTTTGTACTTTTATCAGCCTTGGGTTGAAGTTGTTATCAAATGGGAGTGGATTTTCCAGACTGTGGTTGTGGATGGGAATCCGTTCTTTTCATCTCGCTTTCCACCATAGATATTCCCCAATGCACGAAAATGTGTCCCCCACCCCCTCCTCTCTCTCTCTCTCTCTCTCTCTCTCTCTCTCTCTCTCTCTCTCTCTCTCTCTCTCTCTCTCTCTCTCTCTCTCTCTAGGATTTCTTTCCCGATTTGGCCATTGAGCGAACGACTGCAGTTCGATAGTGGCTTATATCAAAGGTGATTTCACCTCCTTTATTGGATGTAAGTCTGAAGTTTTGTCGAGAGTTTATGATTATATATACATGCATGTATATTTATATATATGTATGTACATACATACTATATATATATATATACATATATATATATATATATATATATATATATATATTAAGATATATATATATATATATATATATATATATATATATATATAGATATATATAAAGATATATATATATATATATATATAATATATATATATATATATATATATATATATATATATATATATATATATATATATATATATATATATATATATGGATATATGTATGTATATATGAGAGAGAGAGAGAGAGAGAGAGAGGGCTGCAGGGAAACGGTAATAAAATAAAAAGCCATCATATGCGACTACATATATAGAAGAAATAAGGGGATGAAAAAGAGGAATTGAGACGGAAGAGACTTAAAGAATGGGTTTCAAGACGGGAAATCAGCCTCTCTGAAATTCTCTGCCTTTTAGTGACAGTAATTGTTTGGAATCTCGAAAGGTAGGTCTTTTATTATAAGACCACCATCTGCGTGGCGACCCTCCAAAAATAGGCTAAATAACGTTTTTGGGAAGGTCTTGTAACCAAGGACGAAACGAGAATTACACAGTCTATTTTTCTTGATTAAAATATCCATTGACTTAGTTGTTTTGTTCCACAACGTATGTGATTTTTAACTGCTGGCTAATATTAATGAACATACCAAGTGACCTCTGTTTTTCGGGGAAGAGCGAGACTTTCCGAGTATTTTCCTAGATTAAAATCCATTTTTCTAGTGTTTGTGTGCGTCACAATTTCTCCGGGTTTTTAACTTTTTGTTGAGATCAGTGCAAATGCCGGAAAATAACGTCGTCTACCCCCGGGTACCCCTCTCATCAGCGGCTTCTTTCAGTCTGCAGAATCCTATGAAAATTGGCCTTGTGTGTTTAGAACTACAGTAGCTTAAGAATCTATAATGTGTACGTCCGTCGATGTTGAATGGATATTATTTTGTCAACTGGGTCTGTTTATTTATTGTCTGTAGTTCAAAATGTATCAAAAGATTATTGATGGACTTGTAAAGAGGGGTTGCGGTACGGGAGTGGCTGTGAACCAAGGAAATCTGTATTATATTTTGAGACCGGTTCCATATGCAGATCCGGTTCTTATTTTTTTGGCGTGGGCAGGGTCTCGTTATGAAATGTTTTGTAGTTACATTGTGAATTACAGTTTCTCAGCTGTGTGATTGGATACCATTTGCTTTACTATTTTCTAAAGTTGCGTTCATGTTTGAATGAAAAAGAATTTTGAAAGCTAGTTATGATTTATTTCATCCTCCCTGTCTTTTTGTTTTTGTTTTTTTGTTTTGACTTATTTTCTCCTCGTTTTCTGTTTCTGCTCATTTTATTCACCCGTTTACTACTGTTTATTATAGAATAAGCTCTGGCGTACAGTCCATGTTAAAGAAAGCCTAGTCAGTTTAGAATACTTTTCACATCGCGAAAGAATAACTATTTTCCTCAGCGCAGTCATATAAACACGGCCTTTTAATATTTTACAGTGCAGAATTTTGAGTCGGATTAGCCCCCGATCACTTGGGGAGATGTATGTTACAGTATCCCCGCCTTAAAAAAGCTACCTTCGTATCCGTAATTACCTGCGCCTACCTGAACGTTCTTTCGCTAATTAGATGTGGGTTTGGAGATTACCTTACAAAAAGTACACCTGGTCACCGCCATTTTTACTGTTTATTTTTCTCCTCCGTCTTCTGCTTATTGTTTTTCCTCCTCCTGTTTCTCCTCCTTGTACGTTTGAAAAAGGTTACTAAAGATCTTTTAGATTTAGAGAAGTGGATATCAGGTAGATTTTGAGAGCTCCAAAATAAGTATATAAACGTTTTGAACTGTAAAGGTGTTTTCTAATAAACATTTAGAAAAGGGCAGTGAAAATCCTATGGAGACTAGATAATTTCCTCCTTATTACTCTTAAATAAGTAATAGGTGAAATGCAAGTAAGATAGATTACAATTTTTTTTTTTTTTTTTTTTTGCTGTTCAGGATACACGTGTTTCTGATTTTTCTCAGGTGTTGCCATCAGTAATTTTTGGAAAAGATTAATAAACAAATACATTACATAAACAATATATATGTATGTATATATTATATATATTATATAGTATATTAACTTTATCACATACACAATTGTTCTGTTCATTAGTAGAATTACTAAAAGGACCTCATTCAAACTGGATGGTATCTAATGGAGTTTTTTACTGAAAGTTACAGCTTTTTGGACAAACAGTCCACATTTGTCCAAGAAAGCTTGTAACTTTTCTGAATAAAAACTCCATTAGATACCATCCAGTTTGAATGAGGTCCTTTAGTAATTCTATATATATATATATATATATATATATATATATATATATATATATATATATATATATAGTTGTGTATAATTGTAATTATGATATATATATATATATATATATATATATATATATTAGTTGTGTATAATTGTAATTATAAAGCGGTAGTTGGAAAAAATAGACAAGGTTTAGATTTGGTTTTCCATGAAATATTGAAATGGAATTAGATAAGCATGTTTAGTTGACACAGCCTGATAAATATTAGTGGGAAAACAATTCCCCTACAGTGTATGAACATGCGGTGAGCTTGGTTTAGTTGGCCCAGCATGTTAATTAGTGTTGTGTAAATACTCTCTCTCTCTCTCTCTCTCTCTCTCACGCACACCGTAGTAAAAGAATTATGATAAGCTTTATTTAGTCGACGCAGAATATTAATTTTTATTCGGTGAATAAGCCCCTCTCTCTCTCTCTCTCTCTCTCTCTCTCTCTCTCTCTCTCTCTCTCTCTCTCTCTCTCTCTCAGCAATTGTAGGAGGTGTGCTTAGGAGGTCCTACACCTTTAAGAAATATGAGCCGACAACAAAGGCTTTAACAATGAAGTCGCGGAAATGAATTCGACATTTTGGGTTTTAAAATATTGATGATAATTTTGGTCCGTTTAAGAATTTTTAGGACAAGATTGATGAGGAATGAACTTATATAGTGTGTCACAGCTTTATTTTTTTCCGTTGTTGAAATCATCATCAAGAATATTATTACCATTGTTATAGTAGTATTTTTAATATTTTTAGATAATTTTTGTAACATTTGATATTACAATTATCATCATCTCAAATTTCAAAACCTCCCTGTTTTTCCTATTATAGTCCAAACAAAGATAGGTAAAGTAATATGCTGGTTCCTTCCTGTTTTTTAAGAACATAGTTTACCACCCATTTGCAATTTCTCATGTTTGGTGAAAGTGAAATTATTTACTTTTGACCAGAAAAATGGAAACAGTAGTTATGATAAGTGATGGCAATATTTTTTCCTTCGGTCACAAAAAAATATTACAGGTAAATTTGACGATTATTTTTGCAAGAGGGGGAATCATCCATTACGACAATCTTTCCTTGGATTTATATTGTAAGAAGGGAGAGAGAGAGAGAGAGAGAGAGAGAGAGAGAGAGAGAGAGAGAGAGAGAGAGAGAGAGAGAGAGAGAGAGATATATGTCGAAGGAGCACAGATGGAAAGAGAGAGGGAGAGAGAAAGTCACACACATAGATGGGATGATTGATCGAGAAAAAGGGAAAAAACCTAAACCAAATAAAGAAAAAAAATAGAGGAAGGGATAATGTTTCCCATAAAAATTAGGTGGATGAGAGAGAGAGAGAACTCTGCGAAATAAAAAAAACTGTTTTGAGGAATTTATGTAATGGTCATTTATAAGAGAGAGAGAGAGAGAGAGAGAGAATTAAGGGCTGAGGAGAATTCAAGGCTATGACATAGTTATTCCGGTTACTGATGATCTAATTTAATAATGTTGACTGTGCGCCGCCTCTCCTGACCACTGCCTGCTGCCTTAAGGGGTCTTAGAGATATGGGGAGGAGGAGGAGGAGGGAAAGGACGGTCGAGGAGAATGAGTAACTGAAATATGAGGGGGGAAGAGGAAAGGAGAGAACGGAATTTGAAGGAAAAGGAGGAAGAAGAGAAACAAGGAGCAGAAAGAGAAGGGAACGATGGCCCTGTGGAAAGATAAAAGGAAAACCATAAGGAATAGGAGGATGTGAAGAGAACAGGCGAGGGAGGAGGAAGAGAAAGAGAGAGGGGAAAGGGATGAGGCTAAAATGAAGAGTAAGGGAACGATAAATGAAATGTAAGAAGGGAAGGAACAGAAAAAGGAAGAGTAAAGGAAGCAAGAGTGCAACGAGAGGAAGAGGAGAAGGAAGATGGCGAAGAGGAGCAAAGACACGAGGATGAATGAATGTAAATATAGACACAGGAAGAGACAGCAGAAGAATGCATATGGAAGGGAGCCACACGAAAGAGGGAGAAGGGACGCGAAATAAAGAAGACCTAATTTGTCGAAATGAGCTGGAAAAATAGTTTTGTGGAAGACTGAACAAATGTCATACAATGCTGTGATTCATGGAGGAATAAATGGTTCAGTATATAAATACAGATTAAATGAATAGCTAGAGCTGACTATCATTACTGGTGTCAGTGGGTTATTTTGACATGAAGTAGAATTTTTCGAATCTGAGCGTTAAGAATTCAAAGTTTTCTTTGAAAATGGGGTATGATTTTTCAGCCCCTTTTCTCTATATATACATATGTATATATTTACATGCAATGTATGTATGTATGTTATACATATATATACATCTGTAAAATATATATATATATATATATATATGTATATGTATGTATGTATATATATATATATATGTATATGTATGTATGTATGTATATATATATATATATATATATATATATATATATATATATATATATATATATATATATATTTGTACACAGGGAATAGTTCATCGTTAATATACTTTAGTGTCTAATGTGCTTCGAACATTGACTCTATATTTTGTATGTATATATATAATATATATGTATGTATACACATACACATATACATATATATATATAATATACAATGTGTGTGTATTCCATTTACTATATTAACAAAGCTCGACAAAGTATCCATCACCTAATTAACCCAATTTTTCCTTCTCACCGGAAAGAACTGATCTATTAGTACTTCCTAGAAGCGTCTGTCACGGCCGAGATTGAATGTGACTCCATGACGTATGCCGCGTCCCGGTGCTTGGGAAATCTCGGCATCTTTTGCATCTAGTATTCCCTCGGAGTATGTTTTAGTCTCCTTGCCATATCGGGTTCCCTTCTGAGCATAGAGAGAATAAAACATCGGTAGGATTCCCGATGGGGATGAAAGGGTCACGTCTCGGCGTCAGGCAGCTGAAAATGTAAAGGAATTGAATGATATGAAAATCAGGAAAATATGGTAAAAAACTCAGAAGAATTTATAGACACTGAAGGGCAGGAAAGATTAAGAGGAGGAATAAAAAAAGGAAAAGGTTGAGGAAAGCATAGTAGAGAGATGAAGAAAAAGATGAAGACGATAGGAAGATGTAATGAAAGA
Source organism: Macrobrachium rosenbergii (assembly GCF_040412425.1). Taxonomy (NCBI): domain Eukaryota; kingdom Metazoa; phylum Arthropoda; class Malacostraca; order Decapoda; family Palaemonidae; genus Macrobrachium; species Macrobrachium rosenbergii. The sequence continues at coordinate 44,167,946 of NC_089749.1, read as the reverse complement.
AAAAGGAAGGGTGAAAATGGGGAGATGAAAGAGAAATTTAATGAAGAAGAAGAAAAAGATATAGTAGAGTAATGAACGGATATGATAAGAAGAGGGAGATGCAGTTGGTAGAAGAAATGATGATGACACTGGAGAGGAGTAGGAAATAAGAAGAAAAAGAGAATACAGAAGCAGAAGCAACAAAAAATAATTGGATTACGTAGTATTAAAAGAAAAATTTGGGGATTGAGGATGACGATTAAAAAAAAAATAAAAGCTAAACAATACAAGAACATCATCTATGAAGAGATGGCTAAGGCGGAAGAGGAAGAAGAAAAGAGGCGAATACTAAGAAGATAAGGTAAGAAAGGAAGTGAAGATGAAGAGGAGAAGAAGATGTGCATCCATAATTTAACGCCTGCTTCGTCCACCTCCCAAGGGGAAGGAGACGAGGCGACCTCCTTCTCTACTTGATTCGTTTAGATGGGCCCCTAGGGGGCCGGAGACAGGGACGTCACGTTGACCCCCCCCTCTTTTTTTCCGAACTGATTCTCTCTCTCTCTCTCTCTCTCTCTCTCTCTCTCTCAGTCTGTGATGGCTAGCAATTTCTCCCATGTAAAAACAGATTAGATTCGCCCTTATTGTTTGCAGTAACTAGGGACTGTTTTTTTCACTTGTGTCTTTCCTGGCATCAGGGCTTCCTGTAATGGTTGCGAGGCGCCTCTACTAGCCGAGGTGAACTTACTCTTAACGCTAATATACTGTTTAATGAATAATAAAGACTATACTCGTATATATATGTGTGTGTGCGCGCACGCGTGTACCTATGTATATGTACATAGACATGCGCACACATACATATATACATATGTATATTGTTATATTTATATGTATAGTGTGTATATATATGTACTGTATATATACAGGTATACATATTTATTAATTATATACTGTAGATTATATATATGTATATATGTATTTCCTGCCGTGTTTATGTATTGATTATAGACTAGTATTATATATATTATATATATATATATATATATATATATATTTATATATATATATATATATATATATATATATATATATATATATATATATATATATATATATATATATATATATATATATATATATATATATATATATATATGTTATTATCAATATGCGTAATTAATCAGTCATTACGCGTAATGACTGAAATTTCAGTCATCACGCGTAATGCATCTTTAGAACATTTGATCCCCTGGGAGCAGTACCAAACACGGCGAAACAGTGAGTCACCTACACTGTTTCGCCGGGTTTAGTACTAGTCCCCGGGGTCAAATGTATTTCGCCGTGTTTAGTACTAGCCCTGGGGGATCAAATGTCCCTAAGTGCATTACGGCGTGATGACTGAAATTTCAGTCGTTACGCGTAATGACTGATTACGCGTGTTGACTGTAATATATATATATATATATATATATATATATATATATATATATATATATATATATATATATATATATATATATATATATATATATATGTATGTATAATATATATATATATTATATATATAGTTACCGGCCCGATTTAGATGTTTTATGAGGCCGGTATTTTATATATTTCTCTGTTTTAACGACAGCTCATCATAAGTTATTCATTTCACCTAACTAATTCCAAGGCATACTGGAATGAGACGCTGAGTTACAAAACTGAACTTTATTGACAGAAGTAAAGGAAATAACTTCAAATAAGCTACGAAAGAATGAAATCGAATGACTCACACATATCTATGAACATCTACTGAATAAGGTCCAAACATCGACACCTGATTATTTAAAGTAAAATGCATAAACAACCCATCTGTCATCCAAAACAATAAAACGGTCATACAGTTCATTATAGAAGTCATTTCATATATGAATAAAAGTCACACCACTCCCTATTTGGAAGAGGAACGTGGGATTCCTGGAAAAGAACGATCGTTATATTAAAACCAAATTCACAAAATTCAAATGCATAACCACAAGATTTCACTGCAACATGTGCATAGTTTTTCCAGAGTCTGAAAAAAAGATCTAAAATGTTGATGAGTTGTACTCACTTCACAAAAGTCCTCTGGAACACAGTCTCCATGTGTGTGCTTCCCTTTGCACAGTTCACATGCTAAATTATACCAATAACGGATCGCAGTGCCCACTCATTCAGTGATCACTCCCATTATATTCATTTTGCAACGCACATACGAACACGCTCTCATGACATCCTCAAGTTCAGTGTTCGACAAGGACATGCCCTTTGTACTCCAAGGTGTCACGAGGTACGTGGTGTCACACGCATCTACACACCCAACCGGAATAAAGCAGTTTCGGCGCAAGTTAGTTCAGAGACCAAGGCCAGGAAAAGTTCAGAGACCAAGGCCAAAAAAAAAAAAACGCAGTGATATTCTCTTCAAACCCGGATCTGTAACCAGATAACTTTCTAGAAGTTTCTAAGCTGACATCGCACTTCCATTTCACGTGTTTAGCAACTAAGGGTCTCTGAGAACGTTGACTTCTTGCTGAATGCGAAAAACACCCAAGCATTTCGTTACATTCTGTGTTCAGTCATATGATCTCACGTCTTCGAAAAGCTATCACATTCTTTTTCAAAGGTCACCTTCGTGACCTGTTACATACAGTATATGTAAAGGTAAAATCCACTTTCCATTTTTTCGTGATTCAGTTATACATATAATTATATATATATGTATATATATATGTATGTATATATATATATAATATATATATATATATATACATACACATCTAAATATATATATTGTATATATATATTATATATATAATATATATATAATACAATATATACATATATATATATATATATATATTATATATCTAATATATACATATATTATATAATATATTATATATATATATATATATATATATATTATATATATATATATATATATATATATATATATATATATATATATATATATATATATATATATATATATATATATATATATATATATATATATATATATATATATATATATATTATATGGGTCCTTATATATATATATGAGTTTATTAATTATATATGATTTATATATATATTATATTTATATATAAGATATATATATATATATATATATATATATATATATATAGTTGTGTGGGTCCTTCAGCTGATGAGTTTATTAATTACTGTGATTTATATAGCCTTGCTTTACCTAAGACCCATGTAATCCTATTTATTAAGGCTTAAAGTTACCAAAAAGATAGATAATGAACTTAATTAGATTCAGTTGCCAATTGAAGCTAGGTTACTGAATATATTGATTTATTCTGAACACATGGATTAAATAAACCACGTAACTCAACCATCTAGTTCAACAAAAAGTGAATGAAAACAAGAAAACCTTACGGGAGCTAATAACAGCTCCAACTTCGTCCCACTTTGGGGACACGATATTCAACATATGGTAGTGGATGACGCAACTGCTGAGAAAACTCCTGTGACACTCATATAAGCAATTTTATGTGCCAGACTCTGTAGTATATTGTTGCTAATCCTTCCCCAAACAAGATTATGACCAGGTTCCAAGGCGTGCCCGATTCTGGAAGAGATGTATCCAGATAACACTTGAATTCCAGGACCTCTCACTTATCATTAACTGACAGCAATGATGTATCTTAAATCAAGGATATTACTTCAACACCATCGAGGATACTTTATGCATTCTCACTAGACAACACTAATTGTATTTCATATAGTTGACTTCATAAATGGGATGTGGTTTTACTAGGATTTCCTCAGTCTGTGACTGTTAAGAGAGAAACTTGTAACATAAAATAAGGGGGAGATCTTCAGACTTACCTTAGAGTAGATAATGCAGTGATCAATTACATCAGAAGACTTGGGTCCATTCAAAGGCAATTTCCCCAGCTGTTCCACAAGAGTGTTAAAGGACAAAGAGGGGGAGGCCGAGAGAGAGACACTGCGCTTGTGCTCTCACTTACGGTTAACGCTGGACTCACGAGCTGGGTCAAATGTGTTGGGGGGGGGGTTTGCTTGGAAGACTCCTCCCACTTAGTAGCCTGCGGGTGGACTGAAAAATGACAAACTCGCCAGCATGAAGGTCATGGAAAAATGAGCTTAAGGTATACCCTAACTAAAGGTGGTCCTAATAAAACCTACCCTGTTGGGTAGGTCCCTAAACTAAACTTCAAATCCGTTGAAGACGGTTGGTGTTTTGAAACAACAGCCAGCTCTCTGGCTTTCCTCCCTCTACTTTGCCTAGAGAAAGCTTTGGTGCTTTCTTTTCTTTGTTTTTGTTTATATTTCTACTAAATCAAGGGAGAGAGGTCGAACAGTATAATATTTGTAAGAGCTCCCCCCCCACTTTTAAAAGGCCTTCACTCAGTTCAATTCCCGCGGCCGGCTGATGAAGAGTTAGAGGAATTTATTTCTGGTGAAAGAAATTCATTCCTCGCTATAATGTGGTTCGGATTCCACAATAAGCTGTAGGTCCCGTTGCTAAGTAACCAATTGGTTTTTAGCCACGTAAAATAAGTCTAATCCTTCGGGCCAGCCCTAGGAGAGCTGTTAATCAGCTCAGTGGTCTGGTAAAACTAAGATATACTTTTTGGCATGAAGGACTGTACTAAGCAAGCTGTTCGCCTCGATTGCTTTACCCTTTACCCCTGAACAAATTTGTCCCTTGCAA
>NC_089749.1:44150738-44158238 GCF_040412425.1 Macrobrachium rosenbergii | reverse complement strand
TTTAGAACAGTTTTTTTTTTAAATTGCAAGTTGTTTCGGGACCTAGGAAAGAAATAGAATTTTGATTCTGTAACAAGGAAATTTTGTAATTATCATGCGAATTATAGAATAAAATGTGATCATACGCTTACTTGGTAGTTTGACGGTTAAATGAGAGATTTATTGTCAAGTCTTATTAAAATTTTGAAAGTAAGTCATGATAGACATGGAGAAAGGAAAGCTTTTGGAAAGAATGCACTTGGTATGTCGCAAGGTATTTCAAACTTACGTTATCTTGATCATAGCCGGTAGAGATATGAACGCGTTTTTGTAACTGATGTAACATGAAAGCTAACACATTTGCAGATACCCTTATTACATTAGTGAAAATATGAACTTGAGTATCATTAATATATGAAATAGATGTTATGCCCATTCTCGCAGGTTCTTAAGACGAGACTAGGTATTTAAAGAAGCATATAAAAGCTAACGAACTTGGTAAAGCAGACGTTTTCTAAGCAGAAATGTAGTAAACATCCTATACATGAACTAAAGATATCTTTACGAAAGTAAAGAAAATACGGTTCTTATTTTAAAAAATACTGAACGTCATTAATGTAAAAGAAAGTATGTAATTACCTTTGGAGAACTGCAAATGAGCTAAGTTGAAAACAAGACGAAAGAAACGAGAGCCCATCTTTGTCTCGATCAGGGCACCATCAGGTTAATTTATGGGCGTTGCCCAGGGCAAATTCTCTAAACCAATTCATGAACCAGCCAGTCATTCTTAATCGTACCCACGGGGTCTTCAGGATATCCCTCAATATTTCGGGTATTCCTTATGCCGCTCGATTTGGTATCGCTTTTTATAATTTGGTTCTCATTACGAGGTTCTCCACCCTCTTTCAATTTCGGGTTTTTTGAGTGTGAGGACCCATGAGCGATTTGATGCTTGGGATGTTTCCCTTTGAGTGGCTAATGGGTCAGAACGCTATCAAAAGCTACCAAAAAATTCTTAGACTGTTAATAGCTGATGGTGCTCTCTCTCTCTCTCTCTCTCTCTCTCTCTCTCTCTCTCTCTCTCTCTCTCTCTCTCTCTCTCTCTCTCTCTCTCTCTCTCTCTCTCTCTCAGCAGGAGTGGCTGGCAAGAGAAAACAAAATTTATCATCAACGTACAACTCTTTTCCCTCTTTGGAAGGGAGAGTGATGGTGCGCCAGAAATTTATAGCCTTAGGTTTCTAAGCATATGCACAGGTGTAAATGGGAACCTGTATCTGCTAATAACGTCATTGAAACATGGCCGGGCAGTATCCACATTCTTAAATATTTACTGAGGAATCGGAAGTCTGTGCCTACCCCTCTGAAAGTGAAAGTGGCGATTATGTGTATAAAATATATTATACATATACTATATTTTTATATATATATATATATATATATATATATATATATATATATATATATATATATATATATATATATATATATAATGTGTGTGTGTATGTATATATGTACACATGTAAATATACTGTATACACGTATACACACACACACAACATATATATATATATATATATATATATATATATATATATATATATATATATATATATATATAAACAAACTAACACTCTTTATTGTGGTTCTAAGTATAGGCGATTAAACATAACGAAAGCTTTTTTTTTTATTTCAAATTTTCATCTCTAAAATTCGCCAATATTCGCTTAAAAACAAGAAACAAAACTTTTCAAGTCTCCTTATTAACACAGTAATGTCACACCTCCATTTTTTATACTCGTGTATACTCATTTTCTCCTCACGAATCTCTTAACAATAACGTTGCTCTCGACAAAACGCTGCGAGTGACAGTCTTTTGGCTCTGCCCTCCCGAGAGGTAGCAAGAGGTAAGCCTCACCCGAAGAGTCCTTGACTTCCGCCGAAGGATATCGAGTCTTCCCCTAAGGGCGTGTCTCTCCAGGGGACGAAATGATGATATTCTTCTACACGAGGAAACTCATACTTCGAATTCTTCATACTTTTGTGTAGGCATAATGAGTTTACTCTGCACATAGCGTATGCTAAAATCGATATTATCAAGAATCTTAGAACGCTTTGTAATGAAAAAATCATAAAAGATCGTGTACTTGGAACAGAAGCTTCCGTAGAATAAATGTCCATGAAAAGGAAGTGAGAGAAACTGTCAGAAAGAAGCATTAAACAAGTAAATAATTTAAGAGTGATAATCACCATGTGAAGAAGCAATATTCTCACCTCTTGGTTTCCAAACTGACATCTCTTTTCAGGAAAACTATGAGAGTGACTAATTTATTAACCCTTCCCATGGAGCTGGACTGAAGGTTTTTATTCACGTTTTGTTTATCTATCAGCCTGTTTATAATTTATTAAAAAAAGTTATGATAAGATTCCGATTAAACTTCATTAATCGAGAATTAATGGGTTGGTCTTTGAGAAAGATTTGGAGGCAGAGCCGGGATTTTCTTAGGGGATGGGACGGAGGGGATTGGCTTTAAAAAAGAATGGGTATGCACCTTCTGAGTGCCTTCCTACTTGATTAGTATATTTGCTCATTCATCGTTCCCACTTGTGTTCCTTTTGTATGTCTCGACTCCATTCCTTCTCCTCTCTCTTCCCCTTCTGCCTTTCCCCTCAGAATAGAGTAGGATGTCTTTTCAAAAGAGCCTCGTGTCTTTAGCACTTACGTCCGTTCTTGCCCCGTAGCCACGGACCTCGAGCGTCAACCTCACTCGAGTTTAACCTCATTCAGCGGAAGCAGTGACCCGGAGTCTCCATACGCTTTAAGGAAGAACAGGAGGAGTTTCCTTGCTTCTCTGCTCTTAGATTTCGACCTTAAAGACTGGAAATCATTAGATGTAAATAAAATGTATTCATACTTATCTTAGGCTTACTGTACTTTGCATTCGTGATAATGTTTACATATGCATACATGCGGCTCGTGGAATAATTATTATTATTTAACGAGTCCAGTAACCCGTTTTCCATATACCTACGGTTCATGCATTCATATGTATAGCCTTGTACTTTTGCATTCGTGCACATATCTGCATGTTGTTTGCATGTGTATTCCCCATGCATTTTGTTGTTTTCCTCTCTTTGCGATGAAACACATGTTTGTCCTTGTACTATTTTTATTTATTTTACACTCATAGGGTTTATAATATATACCAGCATTTATCTCCGTTTGTGACTGCGAGCATGGTTGCACTTTTATTCCTAACTTATTACTTCTGGTTATGCTTGTGTGTGTAAACTTGTGCCCGATCTCATAATTGTGTGTGTGTTGTGTGCAAAAAATGCCATCGACACTCGTAAGCTGCTTCTTGTTAGTGATTGATTTATTAATTGTGGGTTATCTGGTCTTCTCGTTAGTGATTATGCTTGATTTAACAAAGGTATGACTTTTTCAGCCGCCTGTCTATTTCCATTTGTGTGGAAGCTAATGTTCGAGTATGTTCGTTAATAACAAAAATACTGCCAATATATTGATGCAGTTTTCCCCATTAGTTACTCATTAAAATTTAAATCCGATTGCGATCATGTGCATACTCATGCCGTCCTGTCTTCGTCCCCGTGCTTAAATTTACACATCTGTGTCTCTCTCCTTTTGTGGTAGAATGCGTGTTTGTCTTTGGACGTTGTTGGCAAATGTACTGTTCATACATTCACATGGTTGTTTGCCATTTATGATTATGCTTTCATTTACCAAGCATGTCTTTCTCTTCTTGTGATCGTTTACAGGTTGGTATTTGTGTTGTTTACGAAATACTGCTCCTATGCTCACATGTTTTTTCCCCACACGTGTTTTAGCCATTAGATACGCATGTCTTTTGCAGTTTGTGATCGCTTACTAGTTTGTGTTCGTTCGGTGTGTACGTTGTTTACAAACGCAGTCGAGTCTCAGATGGCATCAGCATCCAAACCGTTTGATTCAGGATGGAGGAGAGAGGAGGGAGACGCCTGTCCTCCTCCTCCTCCTCCTCCTCCTCCTCCTCCTCCTCCTCCTCCTCCTCCTCCTCCTCCTTTCTCCTCCTCCTCCTCCTCCTTCGGAACGTCAAATCCCCCGCCGGCGTCGGAGCCCAATTTCGCGTCCTCGCGAATTTTCGTGGTCGGTTCAGAGAGATCAAAGGGCGCCGACACAATGAGGGGGAAAGGGTTCGGTTGCCAGGTTTCGTTATAGAGTCTCTCTCTCTCTCTCTCTCTCTCTCTCTCTCTCTCTCTCTCTCTCTCTCTCTACAGTTTGCTTATCTGTCTGCCTGTCTTTAAAGTCCCCCTTTCCCCCCTTCTTTCCCTAACTCCCAGTAATCTGTAGTGTTTTTTAACATTCTCTCTCTCTCTCTCTCTCTCTCTCTCTCTCTCTCTCTCTCTCTCTCTCTCTCTCTCGTTGTCTGTCTGTCATCCTTGAAAACCTCCTGTGTATTTTGATGTTACAGGCGATCGGTCTCCTTGACTTCTCTGAATTCTGTAACATCACTGGCGTTTAGTTTTGCTTCTGCCGCCTCTTTTTACGGTGCGGATCCTGAAAAAGGTGTGCATATTCACTTTCCTAGTTTTCAGATTTCGTTGCGGAAAAAGAGGAGAAAGGAATAAGTATAAGGAAAGGAAGATGAAGTTGGAGAAAAGACCATCAACAACAAACATTTTATAAAGTCTCCTGTGCGGCAGCATGAACAAACACCATTGCAAAAACCTACGGCACGAGTATAAGTCAATCTGCTTATTCAATTCATGCCTTAACAGGCTTCTCACTTGCATCTTTTTGAAGCAGGAAGAGCCTTAGACGCAGTGGCGTAACTAGCGTTAGCGGCGCCCGGGACGGACTCTGAAAGTGCCGCCCCATTCCCGGCCTAAAAAGTACTAGAGTGGTGGAAATTAAACGCACATTTTAAACTTTAACATTTCAATCATTTATTTTATTTCATAAAGCTAAAACAAAAACAACACGGCAGATTTACAACGGAATCCTACGAGCTTTGTTACAAGCGAATTCGCTAATAACATCCAAGTCCAACTGTTTAGTAATTTCATGCTCTTTTGACAATATCGCGAGGTTTGACACTCTGAGCTGACTCATATTTGATCTTAGATAGTTTCTGATTAGTTTTAACTTGGAGAAGCTTCTCAGTTTCTGATTAGTTTTAACTTGGAGAAGCTTCTCACACAACTTCCAACACTTATTCCGGCGGTCAAGAACAATCTCAACATGATAACAATATCTGGAACGAAATATACTAGAAAATCTAGAATTACGCCAGACCAGACCTGCTCAAAAGTTGGCAGAGTGCCGTCCCCCCGGACAGTGCCGGCCTTTGCGGACCACCCCCTCCGCTCCCCCTTAGTTAGACGGGCGTTGAGAACATTCGGCTGGTTCGCTTGTGGAATAGTTAGTTTAACTTTCCTGGTGTAATGACAACAGATCTGATTCTCTAAGAATTGCTGTTTATTTTATTAAAAAAAAAAACAAAGAGGAATTCTGGAAAATGCAGGAATTTTGGAAGTCACCAGTATGGAAGTGAACGGAAAATGAAGGATTGGTCAACGTGGCTGACTCACAGTTTAACAATTTCTATGAGGTATTTGGGAGATGCAAAGGTTGACGTGTACAGCGAAGACACGTACTTTCGAAAGTGACGTAAGTTTAAGTGAATAACAATCGGGGAAACTAATAGATAACTGTATTGATAGCCTTCTCTACTAAGGTGATGACAGACCTAACTCCTCTAATGATGATAATCCTAGGGTTCTGAAAACCATAGAAGAAGGATCCTCAGGCTGGGAGGGCAGATTATTACTGTGCTTTGGTAGCTTTATGGTAACAGTTAAAAGTGTGTTACTGAAATTTTAAAGATTAACATACATTAGCATTAAAACACCTCCTATGGAAAATAAAAGTTTAGATAAGTCTGCCGATCTGCGCAATGTTTATACATGTAAATGTATAGTTGTGGTAATATGTAAATATTCAAACGCATTACACATACACTTGATTGTGTGTGTGTATATATATATATAATATATATATTATATATTTATATATATATATATATATTATATATATATATATATATATATATATATATATATATATATATATATATATATAATGTACTGTATATATGAAATGTATGTGTATTTTGATTATATGTATACACATTTTCAGACATATATGTTATTAATGGAAGTTGATGTGTACAGGTTTTTGGGAATAAATATGGATGATGACAGGAAAAGAAGTGGCGAGTCAGAGAATATGTGAAGGAAAGAAGGTAGCAGGATATATGCAAGAGATAGGGATAAGCTTAAAGTGTCTGAGAAAGCCTGTGTTGGAAAGAATTGATCAACCAACTAAACTTAATGGAAGTGAAGTGTGGATGTTAAAAATGAATGAAAGAGTAAAGGTTGAAGTTGCAGAGATATATTGTGTTTTGAAGCATGTATGTCGTAATGAATTAGAATTTCAAGGAAAAGAAATATGGCGATAAGAAATGGTAAAATATGCTAATGTGGAAAGATTGGAAGGTAAGTGGTTTAAGAGCAGTGTACAGTTCGGCAATATTAGGAGGATGGAGGAGGGCATCACCTAGCAAGTGCTAAATAGTCAGCGTGAAAAAGTTCTAGGAAAACAAGGACTGCACTGGCCAGGAGGTAAGAGAGTATATGCAAAATAGATGTGAATGGTGTAGTGTGCTTTGGGGTGTTTGTCATGCAACTGGTGAGTCTCCTGTGCAGGTATATGAAGCAGGTATTGTTGAGGATGTTTCCTGTACCGGGGGTCATATATGATTCAGCCCATAAAAGTATGAATATGGCATTGAGAATTTTCGTGTCTTTTCTTTGGGACCACCCATGTTAGAGAAACTGTTCCATTTGAATAACAAAGGGAACAGAGTGTGCTACTGTTGAAGGCAGTGAATTAGGTGTCTAATAGTTAAGTGGTTTAAGTGGGTCGCAGTCAGAGTAGATAAGGCCTAGCATGTACACATGCTGAGAAGTGAAGGTTAACACTGCTGCCTGGGGACACCCTCTCAGAGAGAAAGTTGAATAGTTGGACAAGTATACATATTGTTACAGGGTACGAGGGGCGATGGACTATATATTGTACTTTTAATAATTTTAGCCTTAACAAGAAAACCTCTCGTAAGCCCACAGACTAATAAAATACAAGAGTAAGTAATAACTAGATCTTCAAGTGAAAGTGGATATCTTAACAGTAATTTATTATTTACATTCACAGCAATGAAGAAATTACCAAGGAGAACTGGACACCTTCATTTAATTAATCAACAGGAAATTCACACAACAGCAATGATTGAGTGAATTGGATAACACGTGACAATTTCAATTATTGGCCAGTTGTAAGTGGTGTCTTAAGCCAGTCAGGCAAGAATTCCTGTCAGCCTCAGTAGGGCGGTTTCTTCAGGCAGTCAGGAACACAGGTACGGCTAGGCTGGTAACGGCACTAATAACACTTCTGGAACTGAGACA
>NC_089749.1:44143238-44145738 GCF_040412425.1 Macrobrachium rosenbergii | reverse complement strand
TTGGTTCCCCCCCCCCTCCCACCCTCATGCATTGTCCTAGCCCCCTACCCTGATCCTTCTTACGCCCTCCTCCCCGCCCATTCCCTTATGACTGTCTCATCTACAGTCCTGTTCATCCTCCTGTCATTTCCGTCCAATAGTCTCTTGTCTGTCTACCATCCCAAAAACATCACTTAGACTCTGTCTCTCTCTCTCTTCCCAAATCTGTCTCCCCTCCCAAAATTCGCCTCTCTCTCTCTCTCTCTCTCTCTCTCTCTCTCTCTCTCTCTCTCTCTCTCTCTCTCTCTCACACACACAGAATCCTTGGTTTCCCTACCCCCTTCTCTCTGCTCCCCGTCCTTTCTCTCCTCCGTTTTCCAAGCTTCGCCGGTAAACAGCGAATACTAAGCCGTCACTGTTTAACGAGTTTCGCCAAGTTTTTCGTCTTCGGCCGACCCAGCGTGAGAAGTTGAGACTCCTAAGGCCATTTATATTCATATTACTGAGAAATTCATTACGTTTCATCCAGGGGATTGGGAGAATCTCGCCCTCCTTTCTTCTTCCTCCTCCTCCGCCTTTCTTCTTTCTTCTCACGCTTATTTTCCTCCTGGTCTCAATTATAACTAGTGTATCTTTCTTCCTTGTACATTATTATAGACTTTTTCCTTTTTCTTCAGCTCATTATCTTACTCCTCTGTGTGTGTCATATTCAGCTCTCTTCTTTGCTGTAACCTACCCGTTTTTGGTCATTTATTCTTCCCTCACACTTCCTCCTTATTTTCTCCCCTTTTCATAGTGTTCCTACTTCTTATTCCTTCCACGTCGTCATAGGTTCATTATCCAATTCACTATTGTTTTCTCTCATTCATACTGATTGTTTTGCTCCGATTTTCTCTCTCTGTCTCTCTCCTTTTTGCTATTTCTTCTCTCTCGATTCTCGAATACATTTTCCCATTTATTTTCAGTTATTCCACATCATTCCCCCACCCCCTCCCATATGCCTCGCCATAAGCTTGAACCTTCATGCAAAAGCTCTTTGATCGACGTGAACACAAAAGAAAGAGCGCTTGTTTCTTCATGATTTTTGCGAGTGGGATTCCGGGCCCCCGAGAGCGCGCATCTGTTTCGAATTAGCGCATCTGTACGAAGGTCGATGGAGTGTCGAACGCCCCAGACTTTCCTCCGGATCGGGGAAGTGAAGCGAGAAAACTCGAAGGGCGTCTCCACTAAGGAGAGATTAAGCTCTCCTCCTTCGTTCTCATGATAAATGTGAGTCTTTGCCGTGTTGTGAATTCTTTCTTCTCGTTGACTCGCGAAGAATTTTGCGTCGAACAAAACGTCGCTCTTCCAGAAAAGTTTTGAAGATGTTTTGTTTTGTATTTTTCTTTTTTTTTTATCATATTTTTGAATATTCGTTTTTCTTAAAGAGGAAAAGTAGGTTTTAAGATTGAGACAAAACGGATTTTTAAGATGATTTATCGAAGATCGTAAATTTCGCAGAAAAAAACAAACGTTCCTCTTTGCGAAAAGGCTGGAATATGTTTTGCTTTCAGTTTTTGTGTGTTTGTTTTGTTTTTTTTTTTTTGTGAAGGAGTCAAGTTCCGAGGTTATGACAATCGGATTCTTTGTTTTTTTGAATCTTAGGTCTTGGATATTTACGAAGGCTTTGAAGAAACTGATTTAAAGATGTTGCTTTGGCAGTAGACTAATACTACCCGAGATTTATAAATAGAAAATCATTAAATGAATATGTATTTAATTTAACAAATATGCCAGCCCTTTGTTGGCCGACTCGGTTGAGCTTCAGACTGTCACTCGATGGGCCGGAGTTCAAATCCCGCGCCCGGGTGATGAAGAGTTAGAGGAATTTATTTCTGGTGATAGAAATTCATATCTCGCTATAATGTGGTTCGGATTCCACAATAAGCTGTAGGTCCCGTTGCTAAGTAACCAATTGGTTCTTAGCCACGTAAAATAAGTCTAATCCTTCGGGCCAGCCCTAGGAGAGCTGTTAATCGGCTCAGTGGTCTGGTAAAACTAAGGTATACGTACTTTATTTAACAAATATGCTGATGTAAAATAAAGACTTTTGATTAAAGGACTACTTAATCTGTATTGTTATACAATAACTTTAGCATCAGTTAATGGGGAAAAATCTTACAGAAAGTAGACAGTATGAATGAAATATGAAGGATTACATTAAAAATTTATCAAAAAAGGATTGATTTTATTAAACTTTTTGGGAACAAAGTTCTAGATGATTGAATACATGTAGGTGATTATTTTGCATGATAAAATCTTTTCTTATAATATGAGAGTTCCTGTAAATCATAAAATAATGAAATAAAATAATGATAACGACGAAGGCTATGAATAACTATCACGTTCCGCGAAGGGAGAGTTTTAATTTTGTTTCATCTCCTCTGACGGTGAGGGCGCTAGTCTTCTGAAGCCTGAGGATTTTGAGTGTATTTTTGACAATATACGAAGAGTTATACTCTAGAAGTTTATCGTCAATAAA
>NC_089749.1:44028238-44138238 GCF_040412425.1 Macrobrachium rosenbergii | reverse complement strand
CTAATATAGTTTTCAGTTTTAGATTTCGTATTCATCATGCTCATAAATTTCAAGTATTTATGATTCCGTTCTTACATCACGATCATCATCATAAATATAGTAGGTTTTGAACTTAAAATATTTTGTGTTATTACCATCACTTTAGTCAACATATCATCATCATTGTAATTCATCGGTGTATACTTCATATTATTCAATTTTGCTATCGTTTTTATTGCCACTAAAATTCCCAATGTTTTGACGTCCTGTTCTCGATCATCAGCTTAAATGAGGTCGTTAGATTGAACTTCCTCATATTCATTCATTCGCTTCTCCCTTTTTCTTCTCCCACCTCATATTCATTCATTCGCTTCTCCCTTTTTCTTCTCCCAGTCTTCTTCCTTTTCATTCCTTTCTCATTTTTCACCTTCCCTTTTACACATATTCCTCATTTCTTAAGAAAAAAAAAGACTTCCCGGTGATTGCACCTCAGAAGCAGAAAGGATATTAGGCAGAGAGAGAGAGGAGAGTTATTTACGATGCGTTTAATTGCTTCTGATAGAAATGTTATTGGATGAACAAACCATTCATTTCTCATTTTCTTTTTCTCTTCTTGCTTTTACTATGCTTCTCTCTTTGTTTGTTTTGTGCATCTCTCTACTCTGTATTTCACCTTTACCTCATCCAGCCATTGTACTCTGAAGAAGGATAGCAAATGCATAATATCCTTATGGATCGGCATTTGTGAATGTTAGCATTTTGAAAGTTGTAGATTGAGTTGCATTTTGTTATATTTCATGTTCCTAAGTTTCGATGGGATATGGGATATTTTTAGTGCTAGCATATGTCTTCATATTGTAGGTTTTTATCATTGTCTTACGTAGTTGTTTCATTATTTTTAGTGTTATTGTGAGTGTTTGTCTTCAGTAGAGATTTTTATCGAGCTGACAGGAGTCTTTCTCACATAAAGCTTCCATTTGATCTTTTTAAGAGCACAGGCCAAAGGACGTTAGGCCTCATGGCCTTACCAGACCGGGCCTGAAGAAGAAGAAAAAATAAAGAAATAAGGAGGAAAAGGGAAGGGCAGGGTTTAACCTCGAGGGAAGAGATGGGCCTTTCTACCCCTTTCATGAAGTAATGTTACAAGTGTCAGGGAAAACAAAGGCAGGAAGTGAATTCTAAAGCCTGGGAAACGGAGGGAAAGAAACAGCCAGTAAACCGTCTTGAACACGTTGATTTTCCTCACGTGGTCGACCCTCATCCTAAACACCTATGCATATCCGCTCTCAGCAAGTTATACGACTGGAAATACTCTCCTTTCTTTCTCTTCGTATTCACCATCGTCGTCATTGCTATCAATATGACTTTCATTATAAATGTAATTTTTTTGCATTTCATTCTATTTATTGTTCTCTATTTCTTTCCTTCTCCCCAAATCCTTCTTGGACATTACTTATTCCAAAACCCTAATTCTGGTCGCACTTTGAAGGAAGGGTGTCATACTGGAGTTATTTACGTTATTTATGATGCGTTTAATTGCTTTTGATAAAGATTGTTGGATTACCCAACCATTCGTTAATTTTTCTTCCTTCTGTTCTTGTACGTTACTCTGTTCTTTTTGCCCTTTTTCGATCTCATCTTCATGCATTAATATTCTGTTCTTTCTGTGTTAAATTTGTTTTGTTGGTCAATGTATTTTAAGGTGGTTTATCTGTTAATGTACGAACAATATGTTTATTCTGTCATATATATATATATAATGCATGTTAGTGTGAGAAAGGTGTTTATGTTAGAAAGAGAGAGAGAGAAATAATGTAGGTCCTGCCTCGCCAGTTAACTAACATGAAAACAGCCTAAGGAAGGTTTGACGCATAGGTTTAGTTCTCTCATTTTTCCGTGGTCGTCCCCATTTACCCACTCGTCAAACAGACAGGAGCATGTATGTATGTGTGTGTATATGTATATATATATATATATATATATATATATATATATATATATATATATATATATATATATATATATATATTATGTATTTTGTATTTACGGCAATGCATGCAAACGTGTATGTATTTGTTTATGAATTCCAAGTCATATTTAAGAAAATGTACGTATGTATATTGTTTTCCTTATTTGCACAGCTACTTTTATGAATATTACTGAAGAATTGCTTGTCCACGTTCTTTTTAGCTCTCAGTATCTGAAGTTAGTGAATTTTGGGTCAAATGATAATGTAAATAATGTGAAAATTATCTAATACATATAATAAATCTACCATGTAAGTATGTATCTTAACAGAACGAATATTATATATATATATATATATATATATATATATATATATATATATATATATATATATTATATATATATATATATATATATATACACAGAGTCAAGTATTAGAAGTTTTTGTTGGTTTTGTGATTGGCCAATAAGTAAAATATTCCTAATTTTCATAAGTTTTACATTTGGTGGCTTGATTTCTTATACTGATAGCTGTGGATATCATGTATATGTGTGTGTGTGTGTGTATGTATATATATATATATATATATATATATATATATATATATATATATATATATATATATATATATATATATATATATATTATAGTCAAGGACAGGTGTGCACTGAATCTATATGATTTATGTGATTATATATATGTATATGTATATATATATATATATATATATATATATATATATATATATATATATATATATATATATATATATATATAATTATATATATACTGGGTGTTTCGAAATTAGAGCCCCCCCTCCACAGAACAAATGGAAAGTTATGAAGTTTTCTGCTATAGCCTTTCTCCAAGTACATTATTTTAAGTGTCTATTAAGCTATTTTTCATTTTACATTTCTCGTATTTTCAGACTGAGTGTCGGAGTTAGATACAGCCATGGCTAACGACTCGGAGGAAATCAGATGGATTGACCGAATCCGGGCTATAACCTTCAGAGAGGCCAGGGATGCTGGCGCATCCCTCATTTCACGTTCCTGGTTAGCTACTGTAAATACATTAAAAGAGATGAATCCATTGTTAAACGAAACTGGAACATAAATCCATATGACTGTAATCGCGAAAAGAGGGAGAATCTTGGAAGGCCTGAAGTCCTTTCTCAGGAGCCAAAAGACATCATAGCTGAGGCAGTGGGTAGACCAAGAAAGTCTTTACTAAATTGCGCTTGAACTAGAAACAAAAAGGGGAAAGAAGAGAAGTTATAGTGCTGTAATCGTGAGTTGAAAAAATCTGGTATCAAGCCATTTCATGTTATCAGCAAGCTCAACATCACTCAGCAACAGAGAGAAGACCGTGCATGGTTTTGTGGTTCATTTCGTAAAGATTGGGATGAAGGAGACTTTCTCTATGTTGCCGCATCAGATGAATTCTTCATTTACACAGTCAGGAAGCCAAATCATAAATGTGGATCATCAAAGAAAAAGGACAGTCGTGGAATGGCGAATACTTCAGAGAAACTCTGCTTACTGGTGGAGTATTTCCTTTCCTCAAAGAACCTGAAAATGTGTTATCTGTTGAAGAAGTCACATTTTTGCATGATAAGGCACCATGTTTCAAGGCTCTTCAGACACAGAGCTGCTTCGAAACAGTGGTATCGATTTCTTCTTGTCAAGTGAATTTCCAGATAGCTCTCTTGACCTTAATGTGTGTGAAAACATTGGTAGTATCTTAAAGGATCGTGTTGAAGCGCGCACAGTGAACTATGATGGTATACCAAGCCTCGATGACCTGTAAAGAGAGGTGACCGAAGTGCTCAGGGAAATGGAATTTAAGTCTCGGCTCTTTTGCGATTTGCTGAAATCATGCCCTTCAAGAATGCAGGCTGTGGTACAGGCAGATGGCGGCCACACAAAATATTAAATACTCAGAGAGAAACTTAAATAAATACCTGTTCTAAATTACTGTTGTTTTTGTCCATATCAGTTTTAGTTTATGCTGTAGAGGGGGCCGGCTCTAATTTCGAAACGCCCTATAACAGGGTGCGGCATAAGTAACGCCCTTTGTTTAAGTGGAACAAAATTAAAGTCTTTTTGATTATCCTTTATTTTTTCGAACATGAATGTATTGCCAAAGGTTAATAGATTAATATAATATATATTAACAAAATTAATATAATACTTATTCGGTGTAATAATGCGGCATAAGTAACGCCCTTTTTAATTTTATATCTTATAATGTATATTTTCTTTATTATTTTCTTTAATTAATTTGCTAAATCTTAATTTTTTCAGATATTTTATGCAACCATGAGATTAACGAAGGAACAGAGAGTAAAAGCAATTCAATTGTACTATCAAAACAATAAAAATGGTGGTGAAACCGCAAAATTGTTATCAGCTGAATTTAACATCCCAAGGGTGCAAAGCCGAAATATCATTTGTATTGAACATTACTAAACCGAATAAGCATTATATTAATTTTGTTAATATATTATATTAATCTATTAACCTGTGGCAACCGAATAGTAACTCGTTAGGCTTCTTACGAAATATACATTTACTATTTCATCAGTAAAGTTTTTGATGAGGCGGTATCTTTGAGATCTTGTTAACCCTAGGATATTATTTTTTTATGGAATCCCTGTCATTACTGTCTTCTGAAATGAGGTATAAAATTCAAAACTACGTCTGTAGTGTTTCTGAAATTCGTTTGTCTTTATTTGTTAGGACAACAGTATTTATTCTCTTTTTTTTCTCTTCCTGCTCGCTCCAACCCGGGGTAGTGCCGTCAATGTACCTCATGCGGTGCAATGTAGGAATTACGTGAGGTTCTTTGTAGCGTCCCTTCGGCCCCTAGCTGCTACCGCTTTCATTCCTTTTACTGTACCTCTGTTCATATTATCTTTCTTCGATCTTACTGTCCACCCTCTCCTAACAATTGGTTCGTAGTGCAACTGCGATGTTTTCCTCCTGTTACACCTTTGTAACCTTTTCATTGTCAATTTCCGTTTCAGCGCTGAATGGCCTGTGTTGCCCCAGTGCTTGGCATGTATGCCTAAGATATATAAATCTATTTATCTCTTAAGGTGACCCGAACCAGAAATAACCACAATGAGGCCTGTGAGAGTCGTGGGTGTGAGTGAATGTGAGTAGGTAGGTAATTACAGATTTCTCTTATTCCTTACTTCTTCTTCACTTAAGCAAACGTCATTTGGCTTCCCACTCCAAATTCGCCGATTTTCTCTAGTAATTGTATTTCATTTTCCCCTTGTATCCTTCAAAGAGCTTTAATTGCCAATTCCACCGCTAGAGGGCCGGGATTCGTTTGCTCTTTGCTTATCCCCCCTTTTTAACCCCTCCACACAAACCCTTCTTTCCACCGTTTCCTTTTATCACTCTTCTGTCTTCTTTTCCTTCATCTTTTCCTTCCCCTTCTTCTGCTTCTTCTACTCACTGAGTCTTTCTTGTCGCTGGGTGGGTCCCACAAGTCCAATAAATTCGCGGACTGTGTCGCCCTCAGAGTGACTCGATCCTCTTTGTTGGCGGATTGCGAGAAATTAACGTCCTCCCAGAAGGACTTCGATCCTTTGTGGCCGGCGATCGCCTGCTCTTGTTTCGTTTTTTCTCCTCCCCCGCCGGGACTTTGCGTTCGCTTCCCTTCGGGATCTATCCTTCATCTTTTTATCGAGGGTCACGAGGTGGTTTCTTCTACCTTCTGAGGAAAGTGCGAAAGTGAAATTGAACTTGCAGTAGGTCAGGTGGGAGGCACTTTGGAATAAATCACTAATTTTGATGTCTACCGTGCTTGCGGCAAAGCTATGCCTCTGTATTGTGTCGTAACTCTGTATTAAAGTCTTATATTTCCCATATAAGGTTCCGTTTCATTGAAAAGGAATCATAGCATGCAGATCGAATATACTGAAAAAACAGAGAGTTTAGAAGATGTGAATAGCATGTGATGGAAAGGAATTACTGAATTTTTGAAAAAGTTTATTTCGTTTTGTTTTCTGTGACCCTTTTATTAGTGACTGATAGTTATTAGAGCTGGTCTTGTCTCTCATTCTTATTCATTTACACACACAAACATTTCTCTTTGGTTTTCCTTCGTTGGTTCCATTCCTCAGCGCTATTTAATAACGCGTTTAATTCATTTTTCCTCTGTGTATCATCAGCCAAATTAAGTGACTCGTGGCACGATCATAGGGGAAGGGAGAGAAATACTCACATCCTCTCATCCGCCCCCTTGGAAAGATGGGAGTCATTTTTGCATACGTCTTTTGTCTTCCTCTCAGTTTCAAAAGGAGGATACATTGCTGGAAGAGCAGAGTGCTTGGTTAGGGAAATCATTTCGTCTTTTCTCTTCTTTACGAGAGAGAGAGAGAGAGGAGGGGGCGGGGAGGGAATAGTGAGTAAATAATTAATTTTTGTTGTTATATCCTTTCAACAGTGTGTGTTTGAGAGAGAGAGAGAGAGACTGAGACTCGGTAAGATTACAAGATTAAAGAATGAATTAATGAAATAAAGCTAGAAATACTAAAATTATTATGAAATTAGAAAAAAACCATTTGTTGAAGTTAAAGGAGTAATAGTATCACGTTTCTTAACCAATGTGACCACTTTGTGGATTTTTTCTTGCTTCTTCACCAGTTGCGTGCCTTTGTCTTCCGTCTTCAACCTTGTTTCCGTAAGACTTGTTCCAAATAAGGGTACAGGAATAATGACCTTGTTTCTGTTATCCCCAATTCTTAAAATCCCCCTGTTTTATGTGGCGGGTGAAGTGTTTGCATGGGGATGAGTCTCCACCTTTTCTCCTTCCTCTTTCCCTTAAGGCCAGACAAGGTGAGTGAAATACCCTTCCCGACGGCCTTTGCATCAGAAAATAATAGTTATAATTTATTTTGATCGGTATTGCATCATTTCATATAAAAATGAAGAATAAAAGAAGAGTAAGAGAAAAAGAAAAAGGAAAGGAGGGAGTCAGCGATCCCTAATAAGGGAGCGTTCCATTGCGCCCGTTTTGTGTGACATCAGCTTGACTTCAGCTGTCAATTAGACAGATATAGAGACAGAGGTGTTTTCCCCGTCTTGCAAAGGGACGGAATCGCTGATACAAAAATCAAGCATTTGCACCAGCAAGAGAGAGAGAGAGAGAGAGTCTTCAAGTACTCGCAGGTTAAATTCTGGTATTTTGATTCATATATTTTCTTTTCAACTTTCAACGGTTCACCTCGTCATCATTGTATATGTATTTCTTGAAAGCGCACACCATGCATTTTATACACACACACAAACACACATAATACATATCATAGAATATATTGAGTAGGTCTAATTCTACCATGTGGTACCCATCAGTTTGTGGTTTTTATATTTTTAAGCACAGTCCTGAGTTCATCCTTGATGAGTTTTCTGAAGGCAGTTGCAGTAAAACTTTCCGGTTTACTGTGGGGCCATAACCTTTAGTGAAAATGACATTATTATTATTATTATTATTATTATTATTATTATTATTATTATTATTATTATTATTATTATTACTACTACTACTACTACTACTACTACTACTACTACTACTACTACTACAAGTTACGTTTGAAAGCCTATCTAGAGAAGCAGAATGCTACAACCCCAGTGGCCTCCATAGGAAAGCAAACTAGTAAGGAAAAGTAAGTTATGAGTAAAGATTACACTGTGGAAGAGAAAAGAATAAGAAAAACATAGGATAAATGCAAGCTATTATTGTTATTTTTCAGATTATTCATATGGAACTAGCCCACAGGGCCACTGACTTGATATTCAAGCTTCCAAAAGGTATGGTGTTCATTAAAAAGAAGTAAGAGGAGGTAGAGGGAATTTCAGAAAGAATAGATCTCATTTATTAAAAAAGGAAAAAAATAAATTAACAAAGTAATAACGAGATAAACATATATGTTATTAAAATGCAAGGAGAATTGTATTAGGGTAGAAATGCATTGCATCTTTGCTTGAAGTTTTAGAAGTTTCAATTGCACAACATCCTCAGGGAGACTGTTCCAAAGTCCAACTGTGTGAGAAATAAAGGACCTCTGGACATCGAGGCACATTTACTACATATTGGTGCTGATGTTCAGCAAATCTGGTTGCTTTTGGTAGGAAAAAGGGGATCAAGGATCAATTGTGAATATGAAAGATCTCTTGTTAAAATACTGCTTATGAAAAACTGACAAACAAGAGACCATCCATTGATGGTGTAAGTCCAAGTAAAACAGTGAGGGAAGTAACGCATAAACAAACCATGAAGTGGGACTCTTGTCACTGCTCGTTGAAAGGTATTGACACAAGCTTGAGTTTCAGAAGTTCCAACGATTCACCCACAGTATGAGGAGAACCATGCCAATAATTTGATCAGAGCAGGGCTTAGAACGCTGTTAGAACGCTGTATGGTGCTGAACCCCCACAGAATAAAAGCCGGTAATGTAAGGATGAACTGTACATGGAGTACTACTTGCCTCATGGTGTAGTCTGGACAAGATCTGCATGCAAAGGATGATCATAATTATTGTTTACCCAAAAACATGAGAGTGAGCCAGGTAGAAGTGAATAGCTCAGTGCGTTTAACGGGTCTGATGTGAAACTGAACATTCTTTGTAGATGCATGAAGAGACTAAATGGTATGGAAGTTTTTGAACAAAGGTTTCGTACTGATTCTGCAGTTAAGTATGAACGCGGTAGAGGCGGTTGTTTATTTTCCCCTATGTTTGTGTGTGTGTGTGTGTGCTGGTGTGCACATATGTATGAAGTGCTTCCCTCAAAACGGACTTGAAAGTAAGCAGAATCCCATTTGGAATTGTTCTGATAAAGGCTGGACCATAGTATTCCAAAGAATACAAGAACAGTTGGCTTGAAGCGAAGGGCACACACGTCACGGCAAAGAAAGTCAGGGAGATGCTTTCAAAAATATTTCTGGAATTTTCTTCTTGGTCGGTAAATGGTTATATGTAAGAGAATGCCGTTTCTTTTTAGAGGATATTGTTTCTTTTTAGACAAAGAAAATTTCAGAGAGAGATGAATGGCTCCACTTCGGTAGGGTGAGTGATTAAGTAGTTGATGTCTTCCCTTTCAAATGACGATTTGGAAGTGTATGTAATATTTAGTACTTTAATATTTACAGCAGGCTTTCTCTTCTTATCTTCTCTTTTTCTTTCCCTCCCTCCCTCTCTTTCTCTACCCTCGATCTATATGATCATGATCTAACAGTTGACCTGCGACAGTAACTTTTTACACTGCATCGATCAACGTAGGGACAATAGTTTTGAAGGTGTATGTGTGAGTCCTCTCTTCGGATAAAGAGCAGAAAGAGAGTATATATATATATATATATATATATATATATATATATATATATATATATATATATACATATATACACACATATAATACACACACATATCACAGTGAAACTTAAAAACTTGCCTATAGCTGAGAGAGAGAGAGAGAGAGAGAGAGAGAGTATGCGTACATAAAATCGAAAGAAATTGAAGCTCTCCAAACAGGCTAGCTACTAGTTCTGTAACCATAGATAGGGGAAAGTGCCAGGGGTGCAAGAGGCCTAGGCTAGAGGTGAGTTGCGTCGACTGGATATAAATGGGCGGCCGGAGGGTAAAACTCCATCCGGACGAAATAGGTGCCATTAATAAGAAGGCAAAAGTTTCTGACGGCGTAGACTGCGCCCGGGAAATTAACAGTTTGCGAATGAGGAAGGAGAATTAATGCCTCAAATTTTGAACTGGAATGGGCTTTAAATTGAGCAGCTTCTTTAAGTGAAATATTTCTTCCCTCGGGAGAGGAAGCCAGGTCTTAGTTATCTGTCATTCCCCTCCCTCTCCCCTCCCCCCCCTCCCCTCCACCCCGTATCCTCACTTCTGAGACCTCCCTAAATATCATTCTGAAGGTTTTTTGTTTTGTTTCTCTGAGGATCCTCCGACCAGCTACTTCCCCCATAATTATTTTTTTTATATTAGGTAGGAATTTATCCTGCTTTAACTGTGTCATATGTAATCCCTCTCTCTTTCTCATATGAGATGTTTTAGAATAAACTTACGAATGAAATTGCTTAAACCTCTTTTTTAAGAGGAGGAAAAGAGAGTACGCTATCACTTGCCAGAGAGAGAGAGAGAAAGAGAGAGGGCTTTGAATATCATTGAAGATATGTCGCCGTTTGCTGTTGATTCAGACATAATTCTTCGTCATTCTCCTTGGATCCATCCTCGGTCCTTCGCACTTTGCTCCAAATTGTTTCCTTTAACAGCTGCTACCCAATTCCCTTTCTACTCTTTTACCCATTTCTGTTTTAACCTTAAATTTGGCACTAAAGCCTTCTATTGGCTCTGTCCATCTTATTTTTGGGGTGTTCCTCTATTTGTGTTCCTCCTCGAATGGGTCGGTTTCATTGCTGTCTTTGTGATCAACACTACTGACCTTACCTCGTCTCTACCTTGGTCTCTAGGTCCTCCTCTACCTTGTCTTGACCTGTGTCTTAAGTCCTCTTTTCCTCAGGCCTTGCTTCTTCTCAAGGTCCTGTTTCTCTCTGCGCGTGGTTTACCCTATGTTCTCTTAACTATATGGACAATATGTAACTTTATTAAACGGATGTCATAGTAACAGCCGCCAGGCTATCCGGCGGTTTGTATATTTTTACGTTTTGTCCCCCTAGCATGTATATTGTAAATTTTTCCATTACGTATCAGTCCTTCGTCAGTGGCTTTGAAATAAAGTTGAAACTGGTCAGGACCTACTCCCAGTCTGGGGTTTTGAGTGATTATATATATATATATATATATATATATATATATATATATATATATATATATATATATATATATATATATATATATATATATATATATATATATATAAATATATGTAATGTATATAAATCACGTGTCAGTGTGATTATAATTAAATATAATACAGTATGTATGTATATATATATATATATATTATATATATATATATATATATATATATATATATATATATATATATATATATATATATATATATATATATATATATATATATATATATGCATATAAACACACACACATATATATATGTGTGTTTGATTTTAAATTGCGAAAAGGTAAAAACATGATGATTATGTGTACAAAGTTACAGCCAAGATGGAAAGGGTGAAACAATGAGATGCTAAGTACATTTCGTCTTATTACCAAGGCGTGGTCACAGCAACTAAAGATAAACAGAGACAAGGGCGTATATGTATGGTGGGTGTAAGTCTTACAGGAATACAAAATGGTTGGGAGATCACAGAACGGTCAACAGATTAACATTGAAATCTACTTATTGGTAATCCGCTATATTCTGTCTTTCAAATCCTTCTGGAACATGTTTTATTACAGGGTCAAAAGAAAAATGCTGGTCTCAAATTAAGGTTATATTCCCAGGTCAACTGAATCATAACAGATTCCAACAAGTTTCTGAAATAGTTTCATTACTTCGTAATGTTACATTGTTTTGTGTCCAATTTATTCTGTGGGACTTTTCACTTAGTTACAAAAATAAAGCATTATTAATCTGACCTGTTCTTACTGAATGTTTGTGTTGTTTTAATCTGGTATTTAATTCTTTACTGGTCTGACCTAAGTAAAATAAATCACAATCCATACAAGGAACTGTATACAATATTGCTAACTTTTTGGGGGATATTTTTTATAAGTATGTTCTTGATGTTATGTGTGGAGGATACATTTGTATTAAACAATTTTAGAAAAGTTTTTACAGCTTCAAATCCCATAAAATGTGGCAAACAAAGGTTGTTTGAGGACACCTCTTTTTTTTTCCAATTTTTCATAGAAGGTCTTTATAGCTTTATTGTAACAAATATCCATAATGTGGGTTGGATAGCATAGATCTCTTCCTATTTTTCTGATTATTTTAATTCTTGATCTAAAAACTCAGGACTGACTATTCTCAAGGCTCAAAGAAACATTGATGAAAAAACTGAAATTTTGATATTTATATGGTGCCGTGAATAACAGTGTAGATATGTCAGATTATTTGTCTTTCCTACAAATACTTAATTTGCAACTAAATAGGTTCCCGTTTAATATAAATGTCCAAAAAAGGTAAACATTCAGCTTTCTCTAACTTGGGTGTAAATTTAATTGAAGGGACTTGATCATTTAGTTGAGCCAATATGTTATTTACATCCAAATCTTTGGGTATGACCCCCCCCCTCGATATGAGACCACCCTGACGTGGTGAGGGGACTCTTGAACCCCAGGAATTTGTTTCTGGGTTTGAGTCTAAGAGTCTCATATACCATCATATGTTGTTTTGGATTAAATTTTTGGAATTTTCCACTTTTAACAAAATTTATTGGACCTGATAAATAGGAAAAGATATCATAGCTGGGAATGGGCTTATATCCGAAGCTAAATAGTGAGAACTGTGGTAGGACCAGCAACTACCCGATAATGTTCAGACCCGAGAGTTACCAGATTGGTAGCTCAAAGGTGGAACTATTCGTTAGGACTGGACCATGGATTCCAAGGGGGTCTGGTTCTATGGATAGGACTCTCAGCATTCTATCCGGTTTGCCCATAACATGATTAGGGTGGGGATGATTGTATTCTTGTAATGCTCTCAGTCCTAGCAAGCGGGCTTGGCTACACTTGAGCCACTATAATCATGTGCCATCCCCTTTGGGGTAGGGTAGGGAGTGGACATTTGGGAGTCAGTTCTCACTTGTGCCATTGGTGGAAGAATAAAACTCAGTGAAAAGCTGATGATATCTTTTTAAGGTTTTCAGGTTAATTTTTTTTCCTCCCTCAAATCTTTATGCCAAGTGAAAATAAAGATTCGAGTACCCCTGGGCCCTTCGATAGTAGTGACTCGGCACAGTTGATGACCAATCTGGAACCTCCTGTAACAACCTTTCTTTGGAAAAAACAAAAAAGAATCCAAATGTAATCACGCTGGAACCTTATGCTCCAGTGCACAACAAATCAAAAAGTAAATATCGTCTTGACCCAACCTTGACTCACTTCGACTCCCTTTTGGGAGTGAAAGTTGGTCAAGGTTTCTAACCATGGAAACAGAACACCAAATCTCAACCCTAAAGTTGAAAAACTTTTTATTAAAAAGACACTCAACGACAGAAATGTCGTTTTGACAAATAAAAATGAGGACGTGGCTTATAGAAGCCGCAACAAAACCCAGTCTGAAGACTATCTATCAATAAAAAGTATTGACAATGTAAATGTAAAAGTAAAGAAACATGAAACTATGAACAGCATTCAGGGTGCTATTGTACTTCCTGAAAATAATGACGAACTGGTTGATAAAAATATGCTATTGGACTCTCTTAAAATGAGATATACCAAAGTCCAAGATTGTGAGGTATATATAATACCAAGTAAACAGAATAATAAGGTATTAAGAAATGCAAAAATAAAATTTGAGGGTCAAGCTTTACCTCAAAAAATAAAAATTTTGGCTCAAAATAGAGAACTGAGACCTTATGTTCCCAAGCCACTACAATGTCAAAATTTTAGTAAATATGGACACGAAAAAAAAACTGTCGCAATGAACCTGTATGTGCTTATTGTGGATCTGACAAACATGCCATACAATGGAAATGTAGTGAGCCAAAATGTCTAAACTGTGGACAGGATCACCATGCAAGGTCCAAAGAATGTATGTACTACATATACAATACAGAACTGGAAATGTTACAAGAACGAACAGGGATGTCTATCAAAGAGGCTAAATTGAAATTAAAAGTGAGAGGAATGCAAGATCCATCTAAGAAACATACATGTTCTTCAATAACAGGAACCAATAATGAAACAAGAGTACATAGAAATAGAAGTAACGAAGCACAGAAAAAGTAAATCACAAGAAGAAATTAATGCCCAAGGGAAAAAAATTAAAATGGCAAAGAACAGAGAAACAGGTACAAATGATGTGGATGAAACAGGTACAAATGATATGGATAACATTTTATCAAATTCATTTGAAATACTAATGCAAATAGGAACACAGTAGGACGCTACTACGGAAGTAACAGAGGAACCTGATAGACTGGAAATTAAAGATAAAAAGAGGCCATTGGAAAGAACACCACCCAAAACAAAGAAACCAACAATTGTTAAAGAAACGTCGGTCAAATCAAAGACAAAAGATATGAAGAAAGAAAGAAAAACAAAAAGACTAAGAATATACCATTATCTCCTAAAATAATAGTAAAACCAGTGGATACAGATATCCAAAATACCGAAGAAGTGGAAGACAGTCGTACTTTAGACAATAGTGAATATGTCAAAGGAGAAGAGATTACTCCATCATCAATAATTGGTACAACAAGAACAAAGAAAGAAATATACATGACAACTCTTGTGGATGTAATGATTGTTCCATTGCATTGGGCGACAATAACAAAAACATAACAAAAGATGGTTTAGCAAACATTATAAGAAACTGAAATATAGAAAAAAAGAAACCACAGATTTGAGTATCCATGAAAAAGGTTGCATGTGCGTTGAGCACTTGGTGTAATATAAAGAAAAACAAATGAATGTCTTGGGTAAATTATTAGAAAAAATCCAAATTAATAATACAAATAAAGAGAGCAAAACTCGACTGCTATAATAAAATATTTTCAGTAGCTATATAATACAATGAAACGTAAATGGTCTGCAGACCAGATTACAACTAGGAGAAATACAACGATTACTAAAAGAATATGAACCTATATTATGTTTACAACATGTCAACAAAATATCAACAATAGGTAAATATACCTTAGCTTCTTCATCTAGAGAGGAAGGAAATTTAGGTATTGCTATATATGTACATAACAAAGTATGTTATGACAAAGTACCTGTAAACTTTACTGATTTGCAAATATCTAGTATTAGAATATGAATGAAAAACAATGATTATGTAATTTATAATTTATACAACCAACCCAATGAAAATTATTACTTTAACAAACTTAAAGAATTACTTCATAATGCCAAGGAACCTACATTAATAGTTGGCGATTTTGATGCCCACAACCCGATGTGGGACTGTAATTGTACAGACTCAAATAGAACAGGAAGTAAAATAGAAGAATTCATAGATTCATATGACATGTGCTGTATAAATGATAACGAAATCAACACATTTTCCTAATGCACATGGAACATTTTCCTCAATTGACTTAACTCTATGTACAACAAACATAGTAGATAGATTAGAGAAGGGATGCAGTGCTGTCCCGGATCGCCAGGTCTCTAGGTACGGAAGCCGCAGTGTTGTTGTGAAACGGTCCTATCCTGGACTCCACCTCCCCCTTCCCTAAGGGGGAGGTGGATGCTGCAGTATTTAGTGGAAGACCGATAAACGTGACCGCCTTGTCCACCAGGCAGCGACGAAAGGGGTCACGCAACCCTCTCGTCCTGCGGCCCAGTCCTTGACCCAAGCTAGCACCCCAGCCCTGAAGAAGTCTGGTGCTTCGACGGTCACTTGGGGCAAAGTCCAACCCCCTTTGTCACCACCTCGGAAGGAACCACAGGGTCCCTTTCGTCAACCTGTTCCCCCCAAAAGGAAAGGTAAGGGCAAGAAGAAGAGGGGAGGAGCTCACTAGGAACAGCGAGCCCCCTCAAACGCTGCCGTCGGTAGGGGAGTGCCTTTCCAGCCATTGGGCAGCGTGGCAGCAGTACGGAGCGGAGACCTGGTTAGTGGATGTCCACCAGGAGGGATATTCCCTATCTTTCGTGCCCCCGCCTCCCCTCACCGACAATCCAATCCAGTTTCCTTCCTACCTCCAAGACCCTCTGAAGAAACAGGTGCTTCTTCAAGAGGTCGGAACGATGTTGAGCAAGGGCGCCATTGAAGTCTCGAGGATCGATCCCCGGGCTTCTACAGCAGAATCTTCCTCGTGGAGAAGCCCTCTGGCAGCTGGAGACCGGTGATCGATCTCTCTCCCCTGAACCGTTTCGTTCGTCAGACACGGTTCACGATGGAGACAGTGCGTACGGTACTGTCTGCAATCATGGAGAACGATTTCATGCTGACAGTCGACTTGATGGATGTGTACTTCCAAGTACCGGTTCATACGTCGTCTCGTCGGTACCTTCGCTTTGTCCTCGACGGGCTGGTTTACCAGTTCAAGGATCTTTGTTTCGGTCTGTCAACCACTCCACAGGTGTTCACGAGGGTATTCGCCCTCGTTTCGGTTTGGGTCCATTCGGGCGGGATATGTCTTCTGAGGTATCTCGACGATTGGTTAGTCCTGGCAAACTCCCACTTTCAATTGCTACAGGACAAGGCTCGTCTCCTTGAATTGTGTCACGAACTGGGAGTTGTGATCAACTTTCGGAAGTCCGATCTAATTCCCAAGCAAAAAGTTCAATACCTGGGCATGCTGATCGACACGACAGCAAGCAGTCTTCCCCTCGCAGGCTCGAATCAGCACGTTCAGGAAGGTAGTGAGGCAGTCCCTATCACAACAGGACCAACCTGCTCGACAGTGGCAGATCATGATCGGGCACCTGTCGTCGTTGGAGAAACTCGTTCTGTACGGGAGACTCCACATTCGATCCCTCCAGTGGAGGCTGAGGGATTTCTGGGATCAGTCCTGGAACCCCAGTCGCTTCTTGTCCCCATCTCGCAGGAGGTGAGGGACGATCTCGCCTGGTGGTTGGACGACAGGAACCTGTGCATAGGTACGCCTCTGTCCTCTCGCCCCCCAGACTTGCTTCTTTTCTCAGACGCATCGAAGGAGGGCTGGGGGGCTCACCTGGAGGAGTTGCTGACAACGGGCGTGTGGGACCTTCACGAACGGCACCTTCACATCAATGTCCTGGAGATGAAAGCAGCGTTCTTGGGTCTCCAGTGCTTCCAGGATCGTTTGATGGGACACTCGGTAGTGTTGATGAGCGACAACCTGACTGTAGTGGCATACGTTAATGAGCAAGGGGGTCTTGTCTCTTGGGCTCTTCACGAGTTGACGTCGCAGGTGCGTCAATGGGCAGTTGCCCACTTGTTGGTCCTGTCGGCCAGGTAAATTCCGGGCAAGAGGAATGTCCTGGCGGACACGCTAAGCCGTCTGGATCAGATAGTGGGGTCCGAGTGGTTTCTCCATCAGACCGTAGCGGACACACTCTTCAATCTGTGAGGGCATCTGGTAGTTGACCTATTCACCACCCGGTACAACAGAAACCTTCCAACCTTCTCCTCTGTCGTACCGGACTCATGGGCAGCTGCGGAGGATGCATTCCAACACTCGTGGGATAACCTCGAAGTGTATGCCTTTCCCCCATTCTGTCTCCTTCGTCCAGTTCTCAGTCATGTGCTGGGATTGACGAACCTTCAAATGATCCTGGTAGCCCCCAAGCGTCCGGAAGCCATTTGGTATCCAGGCCTGCTGGCTCTGCTCTCCGACGTTCCAAGGGAACTCCCCCTCCGGCACAATCTGCTTTGTCAGCCTCATGTAGAAGGGTACCACCACGTTGTGGCTTCCCTGTCCCTTCTCGCCTGGAGGTTATCCACCATCTCTTGCGAGCGAGAGGTTTTTCTCGCTGAGCAGCGACAGAGATGGCAGGATACCTCAGGAAGCCCTCCACAGCGGTTTACCAGAGTAAATGGGCCGTCTTCTGTGGCTGGTGTCGTAGACGGGGTTATTCTCCGGTCGGAGCCACTCTTCAGCAGGTAGCAGATTTCTTCCTCTTTCTTCATCGGGAAAAGCTCTTATCGGTTTCAGTGGTGAAAGGAAACAGGGCAGCTTTAGGCTTGGTCCTGAAGCTGAAAGGCATCGGTATTTCATCATCCCTGGAAATATCCTTTCTGATGAAGAGCTTTGAACGGTCTTGCCCACCAGGGAGATCAGGCCCCCTGAGTGGGACGTCTCTCTCATATTGCGGAGCCTTACTCGCGTCCCTTACTAGCCACTACGAGAAGCCACAGACAGGGATCTGACCCTCAAGACCGTCTTCCTTTTAGCCCTGGCTTCAGTGAAGAGGATTAGTGAATTACAGGGACTTTCCTTTGCAGTCAAACACTCAAGGGGGTGGGGATCGGTAACACTCGAATTTGTCCCGGAATTCGTAGTGAAAACTCAAAACCCAACGGTCCCTGACGTTCGGCTCGAGTCTTTTACAATCCCATCCCTCAGTGACTTTATAAATAATGACCCTGACAAGTTATGGCTCTGTCCTGTATGGGCGCTACAGCGCTATCTAATGAGAACACGGCACCTCAGGCCTGAGTGTCGACGGCTCTTCGTCAGCACTGGGACCCCCAAGAATGAAGTGTCTAAGAACACGATCTCTTTCTGGCTTCATGAGGTTATCAAAAAGGCGTATGCGGTGGCTGGCAAGGACGTCGTCAGCCCTCTGCCCCCCCCGTGCTCACGAAGTCGGGGGGATTGCGCCCTCTCTAGCATTCCGGAAGAACCTGTCGGTCCAGCAGGCACTAAGGGGCGGGGGTGGTGTGGTCACGCCAGACCACATTCACCTCCTTTTACCTAAGAGACGTTACCCATTGGTCCTTGGACACCTTTTCCATGGGTCCAATGGTGGCTGCTCAACAAGTTGTGTAACTTACCCAGCTCCTGTAAGGACAGAGTTGCAGCTCATCTGTTGTATGCAAGTGATTGGGCATGAACGGTGAGTGACTGGCTCCCCCTTCCTCCCCTATCATCCTATCTTTCTTCCCTCGGGCAGAGTTAGGCCATACAAAGCTGAACCAGACGTCTGATGTAGGTGTGTTTCATTACTTGAGCGTCCTGTCTTTGTTACCTTTCAAGTATTCATTAGATGTAATGTCCCGCCTTTCTCCTGCAAGGTGGGGAAAAGGGTTGTGGGCTAATTACCAAACCCATTCCTTATGTTGGTTCTTAGTCCCCGACGTTTCCCACTCACCTCTAGTGTGAATACTGTGCGGTCGCTTACTACCATAACCTCGCCACAGCAAGGACGGTCTAGTAGACTGGCTGGTAGCACGACGGTTCTCATAATGGTGCTCTCGATCCAGTGGCCATGTCCCCCTGGCTGTTACCCCAGGTGTACATGAGGTGTGTTGAATTCCCAGTCATTCAGAGACCTCCACTCAGATTCCTCCCACCGAATCTTGAGTCACCATGTGTAAAGGACTGAGGGTTGTATTTGTGTAGGAACAAACTGCATTTTTAAAGGTAAAATGCATTTTTCCTATCATACAAACCCGAGGTCCTTTACTCAGGTTACCCTCCTCAGCCGGCCCACAATCTGCCCTAGACCAGAAAGCGAAGTGATGCTTGAATCTGGGCGGTTAGCACCGTGGGTTACCCACTGTTGCCAACCACATGCCCAGCTGGTAGTGATACCAACTAATGCCTTGTAAGTCTTTTGTGGCCTATGTTCAGCTACGCCAAAAGTATCCCCATATGTAAAGGACCTCAGGTTTGTATGCTAGGAAAAATGCATTTCACCTTTAAAAATGCGATATTAGATTGGAATACAGTTGACGACTTGCATACAAGTGACCATTTCCCAATATTAATTTCATTATTACAAAATAACCCCACCAAGCATGGCCCTCAATATAGAACATTTATAAAGCAGATTGGGAGCAATACAAATTCCACACTAGGAATATCCCACCATTTGAATATTTAAAAGACCATAATAAAACTTATAAATTTCTTGTTGATTTCATTACAAATGCAGCTGATAAAGCAATACCAAAATCCAAATCTCATCCAACAAAATACAAAGTTCCATGGTGGTCTGAAAAACTTACAGAATTAATAAAATTAAAATACTAAATTGCAAGAAGATTAGATAATTGAATGGAAAATTCAGTTAAATAAACAAAACATTACCGATATTAGAAGGAACCTTACAAAAGCTGACTATATTATCATTAGAAATTAATACATTAAAACCTCTATATAACAAAATATCTGCAAAATTTAAAAGAGAAGTAATTCAAGGAAGAATCATTTCATGGAGAAAATATGTATCAGATCTCTCTAATAATACTCCCATACAAAAAATATGGGAAAAATTCAGGAAAATAAATGGCACCCATGTTAAACCACCTAGACATGCCATAATAAAGGATGGGAAAAGAATGCTTGATCCTAAAGAAATAAGTAATGTAATAGGTGAAAATTTAGCAAAAGTAAGTAGTGACAAAAATTTAGATGAGCATTTCTGAACAAGGAAAAATAACATAGAGTTAATAACAATAAGTTTTGAAACCATAGAAGATATTTATTATAATAGAAAAATTAATATGGAATGGTTAGAATTTGCTATGTTGAACATCAATAAATCTGCCCCTTGAGGTGACAGCATTTGTTTTGAAATGATCTGCCATTTAGCACCTTTGGCAAAGACATTAGAGTTTCATAACCACTTATGGCTTCGAAATTTATTTCCGTATGAATGGTGTAAAGCTATAATTATTCCTATCCCCAAACCAGGAAAAGATCCCAGTAGTGTCAACAATTACAGACCAATTTTTTTAACTAGTCTGCAAATTACTAGAAAAAATGGTAAATGCTCGACTAACATGGCCCATTCAAGAAAACAAAAATTTTGACTCCCACTCAATTTGGGTCACAATGTAACAGCTTGACACTGGTTTCTCTATCTAACTTGGAAGACCACATACGAAGAGGGTTTGAACAAAAACAAATTACTATAGCCATGTTTTTTGACATTGAAAAGGCATATGATACTACATGGAGGTATGCAATATTAAAAACGTTACATAAAAATAACATCTGTGGACATTTACCTAGGTTTATCCAAAACTTTCTGACAAATCGCGCTTTTCAAGTGAGAATTGATGATGTATTGTCAAGTACATTTCCACTTGAAAATGGTTTTCCACAAGGAAGCATCCTTAGTGGCACACTGTTTACTTTAGCAGTAAATGATATCGGTAATAATCTACCTATTGGAATTGAAAGTAACTAATACATAGATGATTTTGGCATATATTATTCAGCATCTCGCATAAAACTTGCAAAGCGTATCATTAATAAAACTATAATAAAAATAGATGAATGGGCCTCATCTGATGGCTTCAAAATTTCTATGCAAAAGACTCAAGCAGTAATGTTTTATAAAAATAAAAAGTGGAAAAAAGGTGAAGAAATAGATTTAAAAATCAGAAATCATTCCATACTAATTGGCCAAACAGCAAAATTTATGGGTTTAGTATTTGATACTCACTTGAACTGGAAAGCCACATAACATACATGAAATCAAAATGTAAGAGCATTAAACATAATTAAAAAAACTATCGAACACTACTTGGGGAGCCGATAGACATACCCTTACTTTACTATAAAAAGCAACAGTGCTGTCTATTGTTTATTATGGAAGTGAAATATATGGTTCGGCATCAGACACAATGCTGAAAACAGTAGACCCAGTTCATAATGAAGGTCTTAGAATATGTTCAGGAGCTTTTCGATCATCACCAACATCTTCTTTACAAATTGAATGTGGTAAACTACCTCTGTCTCTCCATAGACATCTAGTAACAATGAAGAGTGCTCTGAGAATTCAGACAAATGATACTCCAACCAAAAAATTATTTGGATTACGAGATGTATATAAATAATCATCCACCTCCTTTCCCAATTAGAGCTAGGAAATTGTTTGAGTCGCTTAATATAAATATACAATTTCCTTTAATATTAAAATTACTTCCTCCTTGGACAATGAATAAAATGAGAATTTGTACACTTGAAATATTTATCAAAAAGTTATTCATATACTCCAGAATACCATAGGTAACATGCAGTAGAACATATAATCCGAAAAGGTCCACATTATGCAATATACACCGACGGATCTAAGTCACAATACGGAGTGGGATATGCTGCAGTATCCCCAGACAAAACGTATCGGTTCTCTCTCCCAGATAAAGCCTCAGTATTTAGAGCTGAGTTATGTGCAATAGTATCAGCCATAAAAATAATTAGAGAAGCCTCATGTAATAATTTTGTGATTTATGGCGACTCCAGAAGCGCTATAGAGTCC
The DNA here is from genome assembly GCF_040412425.1 of Macrobrachium rosenbergii. Taxonomy (NCBI): domain Eukaryota; kingdom Metazoa; phylum Arthropoda; class Malacostraca; order Decapoda; family Palaemonidae; genus Macrobrachium; species Macrobrachium rosenbergii. The sequence continues at coordinate 44,116,246 of NC_089749.1, read as the reverse complement.
ATTCAAAGCTATAATAAAAAAAAAAGTAATATTGTACAACATATAAAGTTTTCACTCCATAAATTGTTTAAGGGAAAAATTATTGAAATATGTTGGATCCCTGCCCATGTAGGGATTAAGGTAAATGAAGAGGCTGATAAAGCAGCTAAAGAAGTGGTCCACATGACAAGAGCAAATGTAGACATTCCTATTAGTGACTATACAAGATATATGAAAACAGTCATTGTAAGTAAATGGCAAAATATATGGAACAAAGAACCTGAAAATAATAAATTAAAACAGATAAAATCCAGTGTCGGAAAATGGAGTTCATCATATCAGAGGGAGAGACACACACACAAGTAATTCTGACACGTCTTCGAATAGGCCATGCTCATCTGACACATGGACACTTAATGAACAGTCCATGTGGCCCTCCTCCCAAATGCCCAGATTGCAATGTTGATAACAGTTGAGCATGTACTCTGTGAATGTCCAAAATGTAACCTGCAACGATTATCAAGTTTTGGAAATAGACCAATAAAAGAAATTTTGTCGGAAACTTCAACATTTTCAGTAGTACCCATTTTGATGTTCATGAGAAGCTGCGAGTTAATTGATAAAATATAAAAAATCAATCAATCAGTGTACCGAATTTTAAAACAAGTAAATTTTGTGATTTTACTTCAATTTATTTTGAATTTTAATATACCTTTTTAGTATATATGGAAACATGAGTATAAATGTATTTATTGTGTGTGTGTTCCAGTATGAAAGCATATACCTATGTACAGCTCTTAATTTCATTTTCATTCATACATCATTAACGAGTGACCTGTTTTGTCCCAGTGCTAGACTTACAGCCTAGACTTGTCATTTCATCCTAATCCTTCGAGCCAGCCCTATGAGAGCTGATAGTCAGCTCATTGGTCTGGTTAAATTTTTTAATAATAATTTGGGTATAACCCTATAATAAAACATATGTTCCAAAAGGATTTGAAAGACAAAATAAAGAAGATTACCAATAGGTAGATTTCGATGTTAATCTGTTGACCGTTTTGTGGTCACCCAGCCTTTTTGTACTCCCATAAGACTTATGCCCACCATATGTATACGCCCTTGTCTCTGTTTATCTTTAGGTGCTGTGACCATGCCTTGCTAATAAGACGAAAGTACTTACCATCTCATTGTTTCACTCTTTTCTTCGTGGCTGTTACTTTTCCTGTAATGATTGTTACATAACCGATTTCGCTCGTGTGAGTCCTATAAACTATTGAAATATTTACTGCAAGGTATTTTATGTCCTGTATTTCCGTTAATCCTATTCAAAACAGGATTTGTCGCCCATTGTAACTACTATTGTTAACTACACCTTTTTAGTTTTTAGTTTTGTTTCCTATGAATTATTTTCTTATTTTTGCTTCTGGCCCATTTATTGATTTTACTGTGATTGATGTTCTTTTTTTTTTTTTTGCTTTGATACTGAAACATTGGAAGGCTCGTTACTAAAAAAGAAAAATATAACTACACGACGAGTCCCTTGCCACAAGGCGTAGAAGATCAGACTAGACCGAACCAGACCAGAGAGAGAGAGAGAGAGAGTCCAGGTACACGTCCGATCCACTGGGAAAGATTTTTGTCTTCGTTTTTAGAAATAAATCTTCCCGGGAGATTTGAGACAAATCCTCCCCGGTGTCTCGTATCCTGCTCCTTGCGGTTCCACCTGCCTGCGTTCATATCGGGGAGGATACATACACGCATACATCGCCTCAAATGAAGTAATTCCAAACGCTAAGGGCTTTTGCCGGATCATATTCCGAAGACCGTGGCTGTCTAATTATCCCCTATTTATGTTTCATATACTCCTCGCCATATTTCCTCTCTCTCTCTCTCTCTCTCTCTCTCTCTCTCTCTCTCTCTCTCTCTCTCTCTCTCTCTCTCTCTCTCTCACACACACACACACACAGTTTCATTACAGGAGTGGGTTCCGTCTTTCATTTTCATGTACTTTTGAGTGTATTACGTCTGGCTGTTTGTTTGTCCGATTCTCTCACACATCTTGTTCAGTCTGTCTGTCACTCATTGGTGCTTGAGTGTATTCCCCTTTTCATGCTGTTGTATTTTAGAATTTGGAAAATATGCACTTTATTCATCTGATATTTTTCCGCTAACTTTAAAAAAGTTCCTCTTTCTCATTTGCTAGTTATTAATAAGCATTCTCTCTCTCTCTCTCTCTCTCTCTCTCTCTCTCTCTCTCTCTCTCTCTCTCTCTCTCTCTCTCTCTCTCTCTCTCTCTCTCTCTCATATTTGCCGTTTTCGAGGAGAGCTTTCTCTTCTCTTTTTCATGTTCTCTCATCCCCTCTTTCCTCTGCTTTCTGCTAGTAAATCCACCTTCTCTCTCTGCTTTTGAAGACGATACAATAAAGAGGGCCGTTTTGAAATTGTAATACAGTTTCCCAAATTTCAGTTGTCCTCTATGAAGACGCATCAACCGAGCAGAAACGATAACGTTAGGCAAAGAAACAAATAGCATTATTCTTCCAAAAACTATCTTTTGGGGAGGGGGCCTTCTCTGGGAAAGATAGAGGGGGTTGGGTGTGGGTTAGGGGAGAGGGAGGTCCTATTACCATAGAAAGTGGCCACCCTTTTCTCTTCATTATCGCGCATCGTGGCAGCATGGATCTAATTGCCCCACTAACTGCCGGGAAAGGATTCACAGCTGATTTACCGCTGATGTATGATGCCCTGAGGGTATTACAGTCTCCCGCTGACCCTGCCGGATGGTCGGGAATCTTGCAATCGGACCCGGAGGAGTGGATCTTAGGGGTCTGGCGACGTGGCGACCGTGTTCCGCCCCGGGGAGGGGATTCCCCACAATTAGGACCCACAAATGTTTGCGAGACCGAAATGAACTCTGGAGCATGTAGATCACGCCCGCTCCGCCGAAGGCCGCTGATCCTCGCGGAATGAATGAGATTGATATTAAATATGGATTAAGCGCTCTTGTACATCAAGCAACAGGAGCAGGGAACAGGCGTTTCTCATCCTGCGGGACTTCAGGTGGTGTGGGGCTGACAGACCAGGAAGGAGCAGAGCGAGAGGTAGGAGGGAAGGTTTAGGAGAGAGAGAAAGAGGGAGATCAACTAAATCATGAACCAACAACGTAATTTCATTCTTTCATGATATGTGCACAGGATTTCGTCAGCAACTTTTATTGCATAAGTAAATCTCACGCTTTTTCTCATTTCCTTCGCTTGGTAAATTCCATGTCCATTGAACGTTTCACTGGTAATTAATGCGTCATTGAGATTATCCAGACATATAAAGCGATGAATAATAATAATAATCATCATCATCATCAGATATACAGTAGAGCTTATATTTCCTCCAAAGCATCACTACTGTCCTCACATTATTATTATTATTATTATTATTATTATTATTATTATTATTATTATTATTATTATTATTATTAGACTCCTGTTTACTTGAGGTCTTTACTACTCGCGCTCACATTTCGTTTTGAAATTACGGGTAATTAGATGAAACAAATGAAGTAGGAAATTTAAAAAAGAATATCTTCATTATGGCCATGGCGAACGACAAATAAGATCTTTGGAGTTCAATACCTGCTCCTGTAGCCTATTCTTTCTTGAGGCAGATCTAACGCTTAACATTGGGTCTGCATTGTGAAGGGAAGAAAATTACCTTCCCAGAATTTGTAAATTGTATTGTGTTGCGCGCAAGGAGAATTTGCTATATGAGAAAGGAAGACGCACTATAAAAATAAACCACCCACCCAAATGTCACCTCCATCACTTGAGTGAATAATTGATCAAGAAGGAAGAAGTAGCAAAAATCATGAATAATAGAAGAAAGGAATGTTGTGAAGAAATTAAATCATTAAAAAAAAGCAAGACATACGAAATGATAAACCGCAGCCCGGTTCCTTCCTCATCCAAACAGGGTATTTGATCATAAAGGAAGGCATAATTAAACCGTGCTGTTTAAACTAATGCGTAAATTTAATCCTCCTCCCCCCTCCGTTGCAAGGATAGAGTTGACAGATAAAAAGCACAGTGGTTAATAGAAAACCTTTCAATATTTGTTTTATTCACAGGCATGGAGTATTTATACGTAAAAAAATCTTTAAATTTAAAAACTTTTGAAACGGTCGATCACCTTACAAGTATTGAAAATTCATAAATGTAAATGGATTATTATTACAGAAATGGACTAAATTAGGTTACATGCCATGTGAAGGGGCGTTGATGAATAAAAATAAAGTAAGGAAAATAACATGTTTATAAACAAGAAACAAGACAGTTAAGGAAAATAACTCGATGAATAAATAAAAAAACTAGATCGTTTAGAAAAAATAACTTACCATTCTCTATGGAGAGAGTTACAAACATAAAAAAATCCAAGACGTAAATTGAAGAAAATCTCCTAATACAAACCTCTCTTACTCTCAGGTGTGTTGAATAAATGAATAAAGAGATCCCGACGCCATGTACGGAGAAAAATAACTAGATTCAAATTTTGTCCCCTGGCCTCCACCACATTCAAAAGAGCCGGGAGTCATTCTAAATAAAGCATGCGGGTCTGTCATCAAAGATTGAAATAAACAATTGTGGTCACATCGACCTCGGCAGTGTTTCCCGAAGAATGTGCTGCTTGTAATTACTCTGAAGCGCTCCAAAGTGTAGAACATTTGCACGGACAACTTAAACATTTGTACGGACGACTTAATGATCTGAATACAAAACTTTGTTACTCAGTCAGTCAGAGGGAGAGAGAGAGGCGCTGTCAGCGGCTATAGCGAACTCTTTCTCCCTCGTAGCACACATCAGTTCGGGGGCTTGAAGCCGGAATCTCTATTTTTTTCCGGGGGTTGTTAAGTTACTTTTATTTACACTTCATATATATATATATATATATATATATATATATATATATATATATATATATATATATGTATATACATATTTTTATTATTATGTCAGTAGATGAAACCTATTCACATGGAACAAGCACACATGGGCCATTGACTTGAAATTCAAGCTTCCAAAGAATGTTAGTTTCAACCTCCCACCGCAGACCCCACACTGTAGCAGTAAATGATCATGACATAGAGCCAGTGATATTTCTTCGCCCTGTGGGAGACGTCAACCTGCGATATGTGAATGGCATGCCACGACACTATACTAGCGGACTAATAATATATATACACTTGTATATGTATAGACACTATATACATATACTGTATATATATATATATATATATATATATATATATATATATATAATTATATGTATTTACGTATGTATGTGCATATATATATATGTATATGTATATATATAGTATATATATTTCATGGTAGTTTATATCTTATTGTAAGAAATTACCGAATTTTGCCATTATTGTTAGTAACTAGCTTGGTATTTATTGGGCCTATATTTTGAACATAATTATTGTTCTGCACGAGAAATAATTTATCAGTTTGTAGGTATTAATAATGATAAAGATGATGATAACAGCAAGATTTGTTTACAATTCTTCTATTACTACTACTATCATTGATAAGAATTAACTGTCTGTATCTGTAAAGAAGAAATACCTCCATTCCAGTGGAACTCACAGAGAGGGAAATAATAGGAAAATAATCTTGACTCCTTTCTTGAAGATATGGAATGAATTTTACAACATTTGTAGTGAATCCTTTCGTTTCCATGGCAACAGATCTTCAGACGACGACTGATAAAGCGATATGATTCTTCGCTCGCACTGACAGAATCGCGTTTGGTGAATAATGTAAATTCTTTTACAGTCGGTGAAATACAACATACTTTTGAGGATCTACTTACATCCAACTATTGATTTTCCGAAGGTCTTGTTATTTCGCTAAAGACACGACTGTGATTCTTTGAACAAATTGAAGCAGAGGATTTTCTCCAGTCTCTTTGTGACTCATTGCTAAGACCTGTTTCGAGTTTTAGTAAAGACATTTCTATTTGAGATACGTAGTAAGCTTTAACCTTACGTAGATTGAATATAATGTTTGAAATACTTTCAGTGTAGTGAAGAGCTTCATCTCTGTACAACGCGAAATAGATATGACAGGGAATCATATGATTGGTTCAGATTCACCTCCCAAAACTTAAAGTATTTCATTGATGGATCTATTTTTTCGTTCAAGTCAGTGGCTAATCTGATGGATGTCTGATGACTGTAGTCTGAATTGATCGCTGACATTTTTTCCCGTAGTTTCCTAACTCTGTCTCCATTCTAGGTGCAAGCTTGTTACTTCTTGCATCAAGCTACACAGGAAAAACGAGGTGAAGAAGTGCAATTCTATAAAGGAAACTCCAGAGAGAGGCTATTAGTTTTACTACCTGTACTCTGTCGGGAAGCAGTTGGCAATTATGCCATAAAAGGGGTGTGGCTTGTGACTTAACCAAGGATTCTGTCCCTATTTTCTTATTTTTCCCTCTTATCTTGCTTTTATTTTTATTGTATGACACTACAGATTCCATTGAAATTCGAGTTTTATTTCATGAATGTATTCTACATTTGAGTTATGTTAAAGCTTACACGTATCTAAATAAATATGCAAAATATATGTGTATCATGTATTATACATAATTGAATTTTCTTAACATTTCTTTGTCGTAAAAACGTTGAAACGAACGTACGGGTAGTATCACAAATTACATTCACTCAGACTTTAGGAATGCTGTTCACAGATTCCATAGACGAGGATGAAGGATTTCACTCAAACATGGATTTGGAAGCACGTACTTGCGGGTATCCGAAAAATATGCGAATAATGCAAGGATAACTTGCAGGAATCCTACTCAGAGGTAAGAAGAGATACTCACCCAAAAATGTTTCACTTGCATTGCCTCAAGCATTGTCGGAGGAAACGTACCCAATCCGTTGCTAGGAGGCGTTCACTGCAACCTAAAAAGCTTCTGGCTTTATTTTCCTTTCCTTTGTTAGAAAGGAACTCTCGGATTTGGTCTTGTCTTGAAGCCTTGCGGTTGCCATGAAGTCTTCTTTGTAGAGATTGCAGACATCGGTCGATATTTCAGAGAAAATCTTAGTGCGAATACATTTCGTAGGAAGAGAGAGACGTACATTTGATAATTATTTTGGCTGTGAAAATTACATCGTTTGTTACTTTCACAACAACATTATCATCTGGGTTAATTTTTAGAGGCACTTCAATCGGATATCATTCAGTCAGTCTAGTGGTCTCCGAAACCTGACTTAGCCGAAAGCCTATCCAACGTATCCCCTTATCTGTAGAGAAGTATTCTCCCTGTTAATAATAATATTATTATTATTATTATTATTATTATTATTATTATTATTATTATTATTATTATTATTATTATTATTGTTGTGATAGGAGCCATTCTTGGAGAGCATCACTTAATTTATATAGAGTATTATCAAATTTTCTTTGAAATTTCTCTTTTTCTGAAGGTAGTCTATGCAGCACATGTCCAGAGATTTAAAGGAGACACCAGACATATCGCCCTTTTACTTTAATTAATCATAAGAAAAATATTACAGGCGGATGCAGATATTGTTTACTGTAACTGTGGGAATAATTATACGACTTCTCAGGAATGTCGTAGAACATAACCGGTCGTGTATAATGCATTTATTATAAGTTCCTTGTTGTATTTTGCCTATATATATATATAAATGTTATGTATATTATATATATGTTATACACACACACACACATATATGTATATATATATATATATATATATATATATATATATATATATATATATATATATATATATATATATATATATATATATATATATATATATATATATATATATATATATATATATATATATATATATATATATATATATATATATATATATATATATATATATATATATGAGAGAGAGAGAGAGAGAGAACACATAATCATAATTATCATCGCCTCAAACGCCGTGTGACGCAAAAGGCCTCCGTGAAATCCCGTCACCCAAGTCTTGGCTGTGTTTTATCTTCCACAAATCTCCACTCGTCTCCAGCCTCCCCCTCATAGTTTCCCACCCAAGTGATACTGCTTCTTCCATCTCTTCTGGTACTCATAAGACCCAGCTGACATCACGTACGCTTCTCCCAGAGGTTTATATATATAAATATACATATATATATATATATATATATATATATATATATATATATATATATATATATATATATATATATATATATATATATATATAATGTACAATGTACAAGTATATACATTATATACTTATATAATATATGAATTTTTGTCAAATACGCCGTGACATTTTTCATAATTGCAAATATTAATCCAGCCATAAATATTGGTTAATATCCAGTTCACAATACCCCGAGAATAACTTCAAGCCAATGGGAATTAAAAATTTCTAAGTGCCTCGTCACCAGCGGGATTCAAACCGCTCTTGAGGGCTCAGTGGTCATAGCCACTTTACATCAGCGTTTCTAAACCAGGCAGTGGTGTGAATCCCACTGGTGGCAAAGTACTTATCAGTTATACTGTAATTATCCTTAGATGTAAGTTAATCTCTTGGTGTAGTGAATTGAATATCAAACGATATCTGTGGCTTAATATTTTCGAATTATATTATGTATATAGACGTCTATATACATATATAGAAAGTGTGCAGAAAAAACTTCCATAATATCGACAGATTTCCCTACCTACTCACGGCTCATCAATAATGAGTTTGTCATCCACAAATACAGAGCCACTAATCCTTCGGACATTGTCCAGGTGTTTTTTGGGTTACAAAGGATTGCATGAAAAATCAGTTTTGGGTTGAAATGAATTTATTGTGATATGCATAATAAGTATATACATCGGTGTTTCATGTATTAATGATTCAACACAACATTCACCATTTCTTTCTTCCGATTGCTCTTTTCACAAATGATATACAAAATTATTTACACGGGAAGAATAGAAAGGAAACAACAGGTATCAGTAAGTAAGGAAGATTAGGCGAAGATATGGGAAGAGGAAGAAAATGATGCTAAAAAGAAAATGATAAAAACTAACTGGAAGGTCAGAAAATAAAATTCCAGACGGATTGAATAGAAATGAAAGAACAGAGGAACGAAATGTGATAACCCAATGAAAGACCACAGAGAAGCAGAAGAAAAGATTAGGATTTGAACAGATGTGTATAGCGGATGTAGTTTTTTTTTTTTTTATGTTTTACAGAGGGGGGAAAAGTAGAGTAGATATAGTTGCATTTTGAAACCTAAATAAACTGGAGAGAGAGAGATTTTAGTCGTTGCAACTAATGCAATGAAAGGAAAGATTATGGGTGTATTGCAAAATTCTTGAGGATTAGCAGCCAGCAATAAACCACAGAAATGAGAAAAACTACCATCATTATCTTTATTACCTCTGTCTACATAAAATTAGCACATTTTATTTCCTCTGGCTACATAAAATTAGCCCGTTTTATCAGCCATTTCAGTTCTAGTTTCGGTCAACAGAGACGAACCTTCATTACTATGACGATTCTTTGCAGGCTTGATGCAGATGTGGAAAAAATACTGACTTTTCTTGGCTTCAAGCAATGTACTTGCTCAGTATGATGACGACTTACAGACAGGCACACACGAAAATTAAAGTCTATATTCACAAAAAGAAACCACAAGGACTCGTACTGACACGTTTTTGAAACCATTCAGAACACTTTGTCGTTATTTTTCTTTTTGACAGCCACCTAAAACGGACACGAAAACATCACGGCAGCACTTGCTAGTGAGACCATTTAATGGACATTTTTTCATCTAATAATATTCATATTCTTTAATCTGACACTCGGTGTGTCGACAACAGTCACATGGAAGGACTTTTCAACGAAATGTTAAGATCTGCGAACGATAAATTGAGGTATTTATCCTTTCATCTTTGATTGAAAGAAAAACAATCATTTACAATGCTCCTGTGCATCTTGCAAGGGTATTGTTCTCTTTGATGCTTTTGACATAGAAGCAGAACTTGTAATTACACTATGGACATTACTAATATCACTCGTCACATCCACTGTTCATCAAGAATTAAATACTTTAAAAGCCTCTTTTATGTCTATTTTCGGTAACGTTCAGTTATGATAGTGTCCCCTAAACACTATGCTGGCTAGGTAAGTCTATCTACAGGTGAAAGAAAACGTGAACTGGTTTGGCACGAAAACCTGATACATTTAATTACTCTTGCAGTGTCTCTTTATTAATGTATTGGCAGCTTGTGGCTCGTTTCACAACGAGCCAATCATGCTTCCCCTTTTAAATCTTGTCCCTCGGCTTTACCGTTTAAAACAATTTCACTTTCCTGATGAAAAGAATTCTAGAGAAATCTCTCCAAATGTCTTTTTTTTCAAATTCAACGGGTTTCTTCCATATGTTTTCAGTTACTTACTGTGAGGATGCACGTGTATAAAGACAGACATTCGCTACACTTCCTTGCAGTTAAGGTCACAGGGTCAGTAGAACATTTGCTTTACAAAATCTAGCTTATGTACAAACTTCACTTACACATACACAACAATGATATAGAAATCTTGAGTCATTTCATGGAAGTATGTATATTATATATATATATATATATATATATATATATATATATATATATATATATATATATATATATATATATATATACATTATTTATGTATATATGTATGTATACTAAATATACATGCATGTATAAATGAAGATGAAAGAGAGAGAGAGAAGGGGTTAAAGACAGTCACACCACATACCCTCATTGATATGAATTTCCTAACCTATTTATATAGATACATTATATATTAACAGCTTTATAATGACTGATATTTCTCTGTACATTGTATTTTGTTTTTATAATGTAGCAACATAACTCTTTCGGCGTAACAATAATATTATCCAGTATTTACAAGAGCCGGAGAGAGAGAGAGAGAGAGAGAGAGAGAGAGAGGTGGGGGGAAGGAAAGATGACGAACATGAAACCGTGAAAAGTGTGAATATCAAGGAAGTGGACTAAGATTAGGGTGAAAACCGATAATGAGTGAAAAACGTTTTTAGATGACGTAAAAGTGCTGAAAAAATCACGAAAACAATTTGATGAACAGAAATGAAAATATGGATAGTACTGTTGATGAAAATTGTTGATAATCAACTGTTCTGACACCGTGATGAGTCTGGGCTGACCTTGCATTCGTCCTCATCAATTAAGAGGTGATTTAACTCGTTCGCTATACCGCTGATCTGGTAAAAGGAAAAACTCGCTCTCAAAATTTGCCAGGTCGCCAAGTTGTGAATAACGAAGCAAAAGGACCTGCAATGGCCTGTTTCCAGAAATGTGGACATTTTTTCGTAATGTTTTGGATCTCCTAGGTAGGGGCCCCCACGGGTTTTAACCCGGTATGTATCCACCTTTGCGGCGTGTTCAGTACAAGCCCGTTGGGGATGACCGCAAAAACATGAACAAAAGACTGTAAATATCATAAAAGATAATGGCCCAAAGAAATATTAGTTCTAGACAACGACCCCCCGAAAACCCTTGGGGTCACTACCTAGGAAAGATCCAAAGTTTTTTCATCGAAGTGAAATTAGTTTAAAGGGACAGTGATGTAATGAAAAATGAAGAGAAGCAACCTATAGGTTGCCTTATTATGAATTGCAAACAGGTGAACTGTATCGTAACTTAATTATAATAGGAACGATGTTTTAGTTTTATGTAAAAGAAAACTATTTTTCTGTCCGTCCGCACTTTTTCTGTCTGCCCTTAGATCTTGAAAACTACTGAGGCTAGGGGCCTCCAAATTGGTATGTTGGTCATCCTCCCTCCAGTTATCAAACATACCAAATTGCAGCCCTCTAGCCTCAGTAGTCTATATTTTATTTAAGGTTAAAGTTAGCCATGATCATGCGTCTGGCACCGCTAAAGGTGCCAAAAACACAGACCACCACCGGGCCGTGGCTGAAATAGTATGGGCTGCAGCTGAGAGTTTCATGGGCCTAGGCGGAAAGTTTCATACATCATTATACGCTGTACAGAAAACTCAATTGCGCCGAAGAAACTTCGGCGCATGTTTTACTTGTTCAATATTGTTAGTCGTTATTTCAGAAATCTCGGATGCTACTCTGGCATCTTAGTTAGTTAACGTGTCTAATAACGTGTAAAGGTACAGGAAGCCAGAATTATGTCAAGTTTCGGGCTGGAGTTATCTGGCAACCAGCTATTAAGTGGGTGGAGCCTGTGATGAATTTTCCCGATGAATCTAGAGAGATTTCACAAGTAAGTTTAAGTGTTATAATTTGGATTTCGGATATCTGCAGACGAAACTTAAGGCTAAGTCTGATCTTTTTCTGCCTGGTGCTTATACCGCACAGGAGGTGTGGTTTCTGACCTGGATTAAAACGAAAAGAGGCCAGATAAACAGAAAGAGCATCAGTAGTTTGTGATTTCAATACAATTATTTCTGTTGAATGAATATAAGGGCTAATCTGTATTTTCAGGCTAGAAATGGTGTAATGACAGTACAGTTTTTGAATGAGACGAACATTAAAAAGAATTATTCCACTTTTAAAAACTTTAAAGCAAATATTCTGAAATGTTTAGGTAGTAACGAGAAGAAATAAGAAAATAAATAGAAAAATGCTTACTAAATGCAATATTTTCCCCTCCTTCTTTTGCAAGGAAAGCCCCCATTGACAGCCATAGCACTCCAGCACGAGCAACCAATTGCTTCGTAATTCATAACTTTGGCACCCTGGCATTCAGATGCAAATTGTTAGAAAGTGTGATTGAGGAGAAGAGATTTCAAAATATACATCTCTTTATGCAATTCAGTTTCTGAAAGGAGAGAGAGAGAGAGAGACACTAAAGTCGCTGCAAATGTAGATTGAAAATAACTCTGCCTAAATGGCTCTGTGGACTACTTAGAGAAGGAGTTCCAGTTTATTCTAGTAATGCTTTCTAGGAGTAGTAATAGGACTGTTTTCTGACGAATCTTCCAGGCTCATTTGATAAGTGAACAATGTAAAGAAAAATGTGTCATTCATAATTATATATATTATATATAATATATATACACACTTAAATAGTACTTGTGCATGTGTTTGTGTATGTGTAGGTAATTATATATATACATTATGTATACACGTACATATATATGTATGTATTTAATATATATGTGTATATATATGCACATATATTATATATGAAAATTGAGCCAATAGACGCCGCATTGCTAGACTACTTACCAAGCGTTGTTGATCACTTTGACTTTGGATACACGAACCTATGTTAATGTCACATTTGAAAATATCAAAATATATTACATGGCATATATTCACAGGACACTATGGTATCACTTTCAGACAATTAACAATCATTTTCACAGCTTAGATAAAACACTAAATACGGATAATACAGTAATTCATCCCTAGGCGTGTTGAAATAAAAACTCTATATAGATATTGTAGATTTAGCACGAACTTAAGACTCCTGTAGTTGGCTGCCTGTTCAGACGCATATTCAAGTAGACGCCTGGAGGAGATAGTCTGGCGAGCCAAATGGACTTATCTATCAATATACTGATAGACTTCTAACTTTATTCACAACTGAAATTATATGACCGAAAATAAGATTTTAAAATGCACTGCGATGGAATTTAATTCTCTATAAACTTCAGGGAATTGCCATTATATATATATATATATATATATATATATATATATATATATATATATATATATATATATATATATATATATATATATATACATACACATACATATATGTATATATATTGTATATATTTTATATATATATATAATGTACGTAATGTAAATGTATATTATATATATAGAGGTTATAAGTGCTAGGGGAGCGTCCCACTATCTCCTATTCGCTTATGGGTTGTCTTTGCAGCGACGAACCCAAATACATCATAGTCTCCCCAGACAAAGTAATAAGAAAACGGAGACAAAGAAAACGATCAGCGGGATTCTTATGTGCGAAGAGGATCCTGCTGCGTCGAAGCTATAGGAATGATCGTAAGAGGATCCTATGTCACGCCCCTGGCTCATCTCCTTCTTCTGGTTATCTGTGGGAGAGCGAAAGGACCCTTGTGTGGTTAAAGAGGAAGAGAGGCAGAACAGTATTGCAATGTGTGCTTTCTGGGGAATATAATGTTGCGTATTACGGAAGATTGTTAATTTATAAGGTAATGGAAGAATACATTAACACACGTGTGTGTGTGTATGTATATATATATATGTCTATACATATATATTCATTTACATCCATACATTTATATTGTAACCTAGCAGTATTTTTGAGAAATAAAGGCATTCATAATAAATTTAAAAGCGGGTTTACTCTTTTTTTATATCGCTTTATTGAGTATCTTTAATAAATGCTTAGACGCGTACATATATATGTACATATATGTATATACATATATATATATATATATATATATATATATATATATATATATATATATATATATATATATATATATATATATATATATATAACGGAATCACGAAGATATGGAACGTGATGAATGTATAAATAAAGGCAAATGCCACGTTTCCTTTGTGGCATTTGCCTATATATACATACATACATATATATATATATATATATATATATATATATATATATATATATATTATATATATATTAGTATATATATATATATATATATATATATATATATATATATATATATATATATATATATATATATATATATATACATACATATATTTTTATGTAATCAAGTACCGTAATGGTTCCGTGGAAAATAAACATATACAAACGCCGCAGGGTTACTGTGACCAGTGACCATCTTGAAAATAGACACAGCGCTGAAACGGAAATTGACAGAAGGTTTGAAAGGTGTAACAGGAGGAAAACCTCGCAGTTGCATTATAAATCAATTGTTAGGAGAGGGTGGAAAGTAGGATTGAAGAAAGAGAATATGAAAAGAGGTACAGCAAAAGGAACGAAAATGGTTGCAGCTAGGGGCCGAAGGCATGCTGCAAAGAACCTTAAGTAGGCATCCTCTTTTCATATTCTCTTTCTTCCATCCTACTTTCCACCCTCTCCAAACAATTGATTTATAGTGCAACTGCGAGGTTTTCCTCCTGTTACACCTTTCAAACCTTCTGTCAATTTCTGTTTCAGCGCTGAATGACCTCATAGGTCCCAGTGCTTGGCCTTTGGCCTAAATTTTATATTCAGTTCAATTCAATTCAAAAGCCTTTCCCACGAGCGCTTGTATGTTGAATATACTGTATAAATACTATATAAAATATATATGTATATAAAGATAGATATGTAACCTTTCCACAAATAATCTACATCTAAATTCCATGCCAAATGTGTTTGTGATGTAGAGTAGGAGCAATATCCCTAGTGCTGTTAGGATTATTTCTGTGTAATAAAAAGGCAAAAGGGAAAAGTGGAGAAAAATGGCAGAAGAATCTAGAAGCAGAAGTTTTGATAAAGGTTAATTGACATGAAATGCACAAATAGTAAGAGCATTATATTGAAAGTGATAATAAATGACGAATTTCTTAACCAAGTAAAATCAGTTATTTAAATAGGTTAGCAAATTTTAGGTATTAGCTCAGGAATTGTTGTTTTTGCGAAACCATTACATAATAAGTTTATTAGATAAAGAACGAGTATATATTTTCCATGGTAAAAAATAAATAATTAAAAGCACCACCTTTTAAGAATTAATAAGCATTTTTATTTTCATGCAAGAACGATGTACCCATGAGGTAAGAAAAGCATCTACTTTCAAGCTGAAAGAAGCATTTCTCTGATACTATAAAGGAACTTATAATGGCAAGAAGAATCATATATTCGGAATGTAGAGAAAGCAGTTACTGCCAAATTACGAGAAGCATTTACTCTGAAGGTAGAAATGGCAGCATTGACTCCCAAGTTTCAAAAAAGCGATTATTTTGTGGGTTAATAAAGTTACTGCCAAGTTAAACTATCTTATGGTCCACCCTGAAAAAAAAAAAAAACCTCTCCAAGACAGAAAAAGCATTCACGCTGAATGTAGATAGAGTGTTGGCTGCAAAGTTAAAAGAAGTCATTATTTTAAGGTAAAAATAAACATCTTCCATGATACCAGAAGCATTCAGTCTGCAGATAAAAGAAATATATACTGCCAAGAAAAGAAAAGCATTTATTCTCTTTAATAGTAAGCTTTCTTTAAAAAAAAGCAATGA
Organism: Macrobrachium rosenbergii; assembly: GCF_040412425.1. Taxonomy (NCBI): domain Eukaryota; kingdom Metazoa; phylum Arthropoda; class Malacostraca; order Decapoda; family Palaemonidae; genus Macrobrachium; species Macrobrachium rosenbergii. Next base: position 44,099,976 of record NC_089749.1, on the reverse strand, counting down.
CTGAAGAAAGCAGAAGCATTTATCACCATGACAAATCTCAAGGTAGTGATCTCTTTAGGTGGAGCGTGGTGTTAAGTATAATTCTTATTAATAAGAGAGGAAAATCGAATGAAATAAAATGGGAGAGACTTTGTCCCTGTATCTTACTGTCTTTCTTTCTGAAGACTTCGTCCACCTCGGAGAAGACTTCGTTCACTGCCTCGCCGCTTCTCCAGGAGTTCGGTCCTGTTCATGGAGAAAGCCAGGTTAGAATTGGTTATTTCGATGTATTATGATATGAGCAGTATGATCGGTATGAATGGTATGAACACTGTGAATGAAAGCAAGTGTATAAACGACTGTGGAGTAACAGTTTCAAAGAAAACGAATTCTTGAATATGGAAATATATACGGTATATAAAATAAAGATCAAGTTCCGAACAGAGGTTTATTATTTCAGCAGTGATTTTCTTGTGGGTATGTAGCATATAAACGATATGAATCATTCGAACGAAATCAACTCTGTAAATGACAATAATAATTTCAGAGAGTAGAAGAAGAAAAGCAGCTGCTAATTAAAAATCCGTTTGACTGTAAGGGCGCTCTGTGGAGATGATACGAACAATATTAAAGATATGAATGAAGGGTCAGAAACAAGAAATAGCTCTTTTTATATACATATTCGTTTGCTCTATACATCCGCTTTGGACGATGATGTTCCACGTTAGTTATATTATCAGTGTGAAGCAGTACCTGTATAGGTTATGATGACTATAAATGCTAAGAATAATATGAAAGAGTAATATGAATGGTATAGTTAATATGAAGGGGCAGTATTACAAAATCTACTTGGCAGTGTAAGCGCACCGAAATTCCATGAATAACAATTTCAGTAATCAGCATGAATGGAATTAAAAAAAAAAAAAGATAGGAAAAATGTTAACCATTCAGAATAACTCGAATACTTTTGTGGAGCATGTAAGTGCTGTGATCATACATCTGTCTGATCACACTACAGTCTTCATGTCAGTAATCGCCAGAATTTGGGTTTTCCTTCTAGGCTCCATTTTAGACACTGAAAAAAATTCATTTTACCCAAAGCAGTTTTCATCTGAATTAGGCTGTTAGGTGTAAAAATATTATTATAAGGCCGCGCGTATGCATATATGTATATATATACATATATATTATATATGTATATCTATACATTTATATATATATATGTATATATATACACATATATATAGACAGACATATGCATATATATGTATATAAAAATATAGTAGATGACGTGACATATGCATATATGCTTAAAAAATGCCACAGGATAAATGTTTCCTGTATATATAGAATGCCACAGGATAAATATTTATATATATATATATATATATATATATATATATATATATATATATATTTATATTTATATATATATATATATATATATATATATATATATATATATATATATATATATATATATATATATATATATATTTATTATTATAGAATGTTGGAATGGATTATGCCAAATACATATTCCTAATATATGTATGAGTATATATCTGTAATTTTAATCTCTTTTCTAACGCTCAAATCCTGAGTGAGACAAGATTTTCTTCCAGTTGAATTCCTTAATTCTCCAAATTTCATACCTGATCAGGTCCTTCAGGTTTGTTTTACAAATTTATTCTTGCGACTGAAACGTATTTCGAAATGAATGTAGCTGGGTAGTGTTACAACTTCTTTTGGTGTAGTATCAAATTTACGGTACTTTTCTGTTCCATTTTCTTAAGGTGACTTCAGTACCTTGCACAGTTTAAATGATATGATAATGGTAAATTTTGAATATAGCCATTGATTCAGAGAGAAATAGTAAACATGTAATATATACTTTTATAAAGATGTTTGGCGCAAAATGTGAAAAGAAACTCAACCGAAATGTAAATCCACGCATGAATCATTCCCATGACGTACACAAAACTCTTCAAATATCGAGAATTATTTATCAAATCCACAGAGCCATTATCACCATAAAAAGTGAGAAAGGGCCAATAAAAACACTTAAAGCCTTGTAATTCAAAAGTCGACCCCGTCTTCCCCCCTCCTCCTAAAAATAAAAAGGCAGCGATCTTTTTCGTGAGGGGCCGCGTGTCAGCTCCAGCGTGAATCTTTGATGGAGGCACTTGAGAGTAAAGGCAGGGCGGCCACGGCACCTGATAAGTTGTGGTTAAAATTACATCACTTAACATTTTAACTTGCGGCTGCAAATGTTACGCCGAGGCGACCTGAAAGAAGCTGAAATATTGAAAAGTGGTCGATCGATTCTGCTTTGTGGTGAGGCGGCCTGAGGCGTTTGTGAAAGGATGCAGTGTCTGCGTGTATGTGTGGTGAGTGTTTGTGCGGATGGTTGAGTTCGCCTTGAAATTGTTCATTGTGAATACATGCCTGCCTGTGCATACATTATATTGTATATGCATGCATATACAAACACATATACACTATACGTATATGTATACATACATTGTGTATGTATGTATGTATAACGTGATATCAACATCCATTCATGCGCATATATCTACTGATGTAGATAGGAAAGCAGGCCTTAGATGTACTCAAAATACAAAGGCTCATTCCCCGGGTGATGGAAAGGAGCGACCCAGCCGTCGATACCGTACTGGATCCTCCTCGGTCCGCCGCGTTATTGGGACCCCTTAAAGCAAAGCTAAGTGAAAGCTAAAGTTTTATGAAATACAAAGGCCATTTGGATCTCTATTCTCGCTTCTATCATGCCGCATATGCCGGTGATATCTTTATTATAGGCGCAAGGGGCGGGGGGACGGGCGCTCCCCCATCCCCTTATCTTTCGAGGATCGCGCGGAGCCGCTGTAGTCTCGCTCCTCATAAACGATGATATTTGAGAGAAGTTTTCGCACGGTTGTTGTTATTGTATGCGGCCCGGCCACCTGCAAAACACCTTTCCATCTAATCCCTTACTTTTGATGATAGAAGTCAGTTTTTGAAAACCTTTTCTGAAATATATCGAATCAACACAATAAAATGTTTGAAACTTCAAAGAGTCGAATGAAATATTACCGAATAGTGGTTGAAATAAAAAAATGGTGGTGTCATAATCCAAATCCTAAGAAAACACATATCCCATTCGCCAGCACTTCTTTTCATACCGCGCTGCCAAACGCGCGATTCAAGACAGCTTTTTGGAATGAGCTCGGGAACCCATCCGACGACCTATTTACGCGTCGTTATTGGAAACAGATCTAGATGGGAGCTATCACAGGCCACCCCGAGATTCCTTTCATCATTTTGGTAACAGTTTTTCCAATCTCTCTCTCTCTCTCTCTCTCTCTCTCTCTCTCTCTCTCTCTCTCTCTCTCTACGGTTGATTCTATAAAAAATAACCCCCCCACCATTTTTTGGGGTTTCTTAGCTGCTATAACGTTGAGTGTATTTTGTTCAGTTTGAGCCGAATTTCGAATTTCTTCGAGCCCATAAATATTTTTAGAATGTTGCTCAGTTGCGAAAGAAGAAAAACATACTAAGGTAGAATAGTCTTTTATGTATCAACACTGGTGTACTGAATGCTACAGAAAAATTTAAACTTGCATAACTCAAGAATATAAAATATTCTGTTCTGTGTATAGATTAAATACGTCCAGACACAACCACACAAGCATTCATACATTATGAAATATATATATATATATATATATATATATATATATATATATATATATATATATATATATATATATATATATATATATATATATATATATATATTAGATATGTTCTTATCCGCCCTCTTTAGATATACAGCATATATAAATATATATATATATATATATACAATTTATGTGTGTATATTATACATACACTTCACTTAATGTATGAATGCTTGTGTGGTTGTGTCTGGACGTATTTAATCTATACACAGAACAGCTCAGACAAGTGTCTGTTATTCATGATTTCTAATTCAGTAAATCATTCCTCAAACTGGACATCTTTCGAATCAGGGACAAAATTGTTAGAGCAAATAATAATTTCACACAAATTAAGACTGTATGATCGAGTGAGTGTTAATATACCTTCTTTCAGAATTATAAAATTTACAAAGACTTTTCAGTTCGCTAGTGATGTTTGAGCCATGAACCACAGGATTAGCAACAATATTAAACCATATTTCAGAATTGAAAGAGGATTGTTATGCCACCTGTTTGTGTAATTTTTTTTTGTAACCTCTACGGCCAGTACTCCATAAAGACATATTTTATACAATGGATTTTCCCTCACAATCTCTCTCTCTCTCTCTCTCTCTCTCTCTCTCTCTCTCTCTCTCTCTCTCTCTCTCTCTCATTTTTTCTCAAAAGACTTTTTATAAAGGGAAAGGAGAGGAGGTAAGGTCCCTCTACAAGTCTACAGTAACATTGCCCCGAGACATTCTGGTCTGAGAAGAGAAGAAGATGAAGAAAGAGGAGGAGAAAAGGGCTGTTTTGGAACCCCTCCTCCTCCTCTTCTTCTTCTTCTTCTTCTTCTTCTTCTTCTTCTTCTTCTTCTCCACCATCGAGATGTTGGGCCGCTCGAGGCGAATTGGTAGACCCCTCGCGATACTGGAGTTTATTTACTTGGACCGAAAGATTAATCGTGAGTTGCATTCTAGAGAGGAATGTTTAAGGCATTATCATATCTAAAAGATTATAAAAACAAGGAGAAGAAAAAGTAGAGATACGAGGAAAATCCAAGGAAAGGACAAAGGATTTGAAAGGACAAGTGGTTCACGAAGATAGGATCAATCTGAGGTGCGTGCTTTCGTTGTGTATTCACAAACGTACAGAGGAATGGTTATCTTTCCATTTCTCAGCTGATAGTTTGGGTTGAGGTTGATAGCCCTTGTCTCATATCCAGCCTGATTGCAACATACTGCAGTCGATTGCTTATCAGGTATATAATTTACTTCTAAAATTATATATATATATATATATATATATATATATTATATATATATATATATATATATATATATATATATATATAGATACATTAGATAGATAGATAGATACAGGGTGTTCATAAAGTCATGGTGCAATTTAAAATACTAGTAGCTTCGTAACTATACATGATAGAATTAATCTGTAAAAAGGATAAGAAAGCTTGAAGTGTCTAGTGTTTCTGTTTCTCTGGGGTTTTATTTATTATTTGTTTCATGAAATATTTATCACAATTTCTGAAACTTAAAAATGACTTCTTTTTCAGAACTGCTGTTAACCCAGGGCTTCATTAGAAGAGAAAGTAAACTGCGTTCTTTGGTTGGCTAAGGCTAAAATGGACTGTCACTGTTCAAAAAAGGTTTACAACCTAGTACAATAAAGAAGCACCACACAAGCATTGCAGAGCCAGGTGGATGAAGAAATATAAGAAAACATTTTCTGTTACTGATAAACCATGGTGTGGTAGACCTTGTGCTTTTGGAGGAACTGTAGCATCTGTAAAACAATCCTTTGAAAGAAGTCGGAGAAAGAATCCAAGAGAAGCATCTTTGGAGATGAGGAAGAGGATTAGCAAACACGACTTACTTTCTGACATCAGTTCAATGAAAGAATCAATACTGATTATGCATTTTTGAATAATTTAACAATATCTGACGATTCAACATTCCACATTAGTGGCAAGGTCAACAGGCATAATTGCCGTATTTGGGGAACTGAAAAGCCACATGAATCTGTTGAAGAGGAAAGATATTCTTTCAAAATTAATGTCTGGCGTGCTTTGGGAAAGAATCGAATCTAGGGCCATTCTTTTTTGAAGGACGTGTTCTCAACAGTGATAACTATTTATAAATGATACAAAACTATTTTATTCCTAAGCTTTAACAATGAGAACTTAAAGAGAATACAGTTTTTCAACAAGAGGTGCACTTTGTCATTTTTCTCTGCAAATTAGGCATTTTCTAAATTTCTAAATGAAAAATCCCTTAACAGATGGACTGGAAGAGGTGGACCATTATTTTGGCCTTCACGTTCACCACATTTGACTCCATTGGATTTCTTTTTATGGGGCCATGTGAAAAGTATTGTTTATTCAGCTAAGCCTCTATCTTTAGAAGACTTCAAAGATAGGATAACTGATGTGATTAAAGGTATTACTGAAAATCAGCTGGAAAGTGCTTTCCGAGAACTGCAGACTCGTATTTCTCATTGTATTAGGAATGATGGTGGACATGTTGAAAATAACAAGAATAAAAAATTTAGGTCATTCTTCTTTGTCCTTTTTACAGATTGATTCAAAACTACAAATATTTTAAGTTGCACCTATGGACACCCTGTACATATACTGTGTGTGTGTGTATATATATATATATATATATATATATATATATATATATATATATATATATATATATATATATATATATATATATATATATAAATTGAAAGCTTTGCTCGAAAGAGGCAGTTGATTGAGCACCAATATTATTGATGATGTCCTCAATTCTAAGAAACTGAAGCGTTGGGATATTATATATATATATATATATATATATATATATATATATATATATTTATATATAAATATTATACAATATAATTTATGTATATAAATACATTATACAATGTATATACGTATATATACATATATATATATATATATTGTATATATATTAATATGTAGATATTTACACATATATTTATTTATTTATTTATTTATTTATTTATTTATTTATTCTAGCTGACCAACTCAGCACTGCCTGGGAAAACTCTGAATGACAACCAGTAAACTCTCTCTCTCTCTTTCCTGTTAAGATAGTTGCTTCAGTTACATTGCTCATCTTTTTTGACATTTTATACTTCACCCCTTCTTACCCCCTATTCTTATCTGGGCTGGACTTGGACTTGAAGGGCATTGGAGTATTACTATTCATCTCGGCGACCTCGAAAACTATGGATTAGACACTAATATCTGTCATTTTTTACATTTTATTATTTACGCATTCTCGGCCCCCTTTCATATCGGGGCTGAACTTATACTTAAAGGGCATTGGAAGTGTCACCATTCATCTCAGCGACCTCGAAAACTATGGATTGGACACTAATATCTCGTTTTCGATTATTTTTACATGTCAGCCCCTTCCCATCCCCACCCACTTTGGTGCCAGTGATGTCTTACCCCCAAAAGTATTCTTTTGCAGATAGTAAGTCATATGTATACCAAGTTTGGTTGAAATTGCTCAACGCATATCAGAGTTATGCTGGAACACACACATCCACACACATATATATATATATATACATATGTGTGTGTTTGTGTATATAATCGCCTTCAACGCCGTGTGACATGAAGGGTTTCTGAGAAATTCCATCACTCATATCCCCTGTATGCTTAATCTTCCAGAAATATCTGCTCATCTCCAACATCATCTCTCATCGTTCTTGTTTAAGTAAGTCTGCGACGTCCAACTCCTCTTGTGCTCGTTGAAGCTCAGCTGATGACGATCCAAGGTCCAATAAGAAGGATTGCCCAAGCCGTCTTAATGTCACTTATGGTATCGTTCCTACTTTTATCCTCATTTCCTTTTACTGTACCTCCGCTAATATTCTCTTTCTTCCATCTTACTTTCCACCCTCTCCTACAATTGATTCATAGTGCAACCGCGAGGCTTTCCTCCTGTTACACATTTCAAACCTTTCTGCTTTCAATTTCCGTTTCAGCGCTGAATGACCTGATAGGTCCCAGCGTTTGGCCATTGGCCTAAATTCTATTCTGTTCTATTCTACTTCTATCTTGTCATCTCCTTAAAGTTTTATTCTTAATTTCATTGTCATACTAAGATTATGTCCGTATAGCAAATAAATCGTTCTAGACTTATGTATGACATTACTTTCGTATGCAGTTTCAGTGTTTTTGATTTCCAAATCATCTTCAACCTGCCCGTTGTTTTAATGGCCTTTTCAGTCTTTCAATAGATTCTAACTCAAGAAAACCCGTACTGGATACCGTTTTTTCTCAATATCTATAATCAAACGTCCTGAATTTTCTTCCAAATAGTGTCATTGTCTCTTGTGTATAATCTGCCCACATTACTTATGTTTTATTTAGATTTATTATGAATCCTATTTCCAGATATATGATGCATTGTGTGTAAGTATTCAGGCGTTTTACTGATAAAAACAGCTTTATCTGCACACATACACACATGCATAAATATATCCATACAAACATATAGACATACACACGCACACAAGCATGTATATATAGAATATATATGTACGTGTATATATATACTATATGTATGTATATATAATATATATATTATATATATATATATATATATATATATATATACATATACATATACATATATATATATATATATATATATATATATATATATATATATATATATATATATATATATATATATATATTACTTTTTTGTAGACTTTCTCAACTTACAAAGAATTAATACAATAGTTGTCCCGGTCATGAAATGCGGGAAATCAGTAACAAGGATTTTCTGCTTTTTACTAAGCAGATGTAACTGATATATTCCATTTGGCCTTTTGAATATTTCGCAGCATTTAGCTAATATCTTCTTATCTTTCTTGTATCCTAATACTGAATACACATTTGGGATAAATTTTCAGTACTAAACAATAGGTTGAAATCTACAATCATCAAAATGTAGTTTCAACTTTTTCTGACAATTACCAAAACTAGCAATTCTATATTACTGATTGCTTTGTGGAAATTTCGTACACTATTTTAACCACAAATATAATATTTTAATTATTTCTTGAAATACCAGTTGATGACCACTAAATAATAGCTAACTACCAAATTTGTTTCCGTAATTCATCGAGTACCAGAATGGTATTAAGTGAATATGTAAGTCTCTGTAAGTGATTTTATGTGAAGTGGAAAATACCTCTAGAAAATCAAATGGCCACCAACATGATTTTGGGGCTTTTTTTAAATACTTGCGTGAAGAATTGAGCAAATTAATAAAAAAGTAATTTTATCTATCTATCTATCTATCTATCTATATATATATATATATATATATATATATATATATATATATATATATATATATATATATATATATATATATATATATATATATATATATATATATATATATATATATATATGTAGGTGAATTTTGTCACGTACACCCTGACATTTTTCATATTTACATATACAAAGCTACAAATTTCCTTTAATATTAAATTCATTATACCTCGGGAATCTCTTACATCAAAGGGGAATTATAAGTGCTAAGTGCTTCTTCACCAGTGTGATTCGAACTGCCGACTGGCCGGGAAACGACGAATATACAGTGACTTTGACCACAGAGCTATCATTTAATATATATATATATATATATATATATATATATATATATATATATATAGGAACAAAGTGTAAGTTTGTTCGGATATCCATCACTTTTTTCCTTTTTCGTGATTTAAAATCAATTTTAAAATCATATATTACAGTATATAATATATATATTTACAGTATATATTTATATATATATATATATATATATATATATATATTATATATATATATATATATATATATATATATATATATATATATATATATATATATATATATATATATATATATATATATATATATATATACATATATATATTATACTGTATATCAATCCTTTCTTTGCTTGAGCAATCATCTAAATCACACGATATGACAGGAATCGTTTACGGAAAAACAACTCAAATGCTTGAGGGGCTTAAGAGCTATTCTCCTCCTCTTGAAGATCTAAAAATTCGTTAGTGTCAAGTCTTTTTTTTTTTTTTTTTTTTTTTTTTTTTTTTTACATCCAGCTGGTCTGCTTCTGGATTCACCTGCGCTCATGGTTTAATCATTCTCTCTCTCTCTCTCTCTCTCTCTCTCTCTCTCTCTCTCTCTCTCTCTCCTGGAAATGAAATCATCGTGCCATATTCAGTCACAACTTCGTATTCAGAGAACACAAAGTTTAGGTAGGTTTTTTCTTTGTTCATTTATTCTTCCTAATTATAGTAGGGCCCTTGGCATGTTCTTGATTAGACTTGAGCATGCTGGCTGCTGAAAAACCGAGACCTCGTGCTGACATAAGGCCTGCTTAACCTAACAACATTCCTATTCCTAATATTAGAGTTACCAATGGAGCCAGACGATCTTGGTGCAGATGATTTCTTTTTATTTTTGACTTCGCTGCTATTAGTTTCACTTTGTGCCTTGTTTATTTCTGGTCTTATTCAGCTTACGTTGATGTTTATATTATTGGTTATTATTTAATATATGTATTTGCTTCTCTTTGTAATTTCTCTTTCACAGTTGACTCTTTACTCCTCAATTATTTATTTTAACGTACAGGGCTGTTTTCCTTACTGGGTGAGCCATTGGGCTGTTAGCACTCTGGTTTTCCAGCCTGGGTTGCAGCTAGACAAAGTTAAGTATACCTTAGTTTAACCAGACCACTGAGCTGATTAACAACTCTTCTAGGGCTGGCCCGAAGGATTAGATTTATTTTACGCGGCTAAGAACCAATTGGTTACCTAGCCACGGGACCTACAGCTTATTGTGGAATCCGAACCACATTATAACGAGAAGTGAATTTCTATCACCAGAAATAAACTCCTCCAATTCTTCATTGGCCGGTCGGAGAATCGAACGCGGGACCTGCAAAGTGCTAACTGAGAACGATACCAACCTGTCCAATGAGGAACTTACAGAAGTGTCTAAAAGGAAGAGGTGAATTATTTACAAATTGTTGGTGGTGCTGCTTTGGCGAACCTCGCTCTGAACTTGAATTTTCTTCAGCTTAGATATATGTCACTGATGCCTTACTCTACTTACTCGAGGTTCAGAAACTTGAAATGTCGAATGGGAAAATTGATTTTCCCATATATTGATCCTCTCCCCCTCTCTTTCTCTTCTCACTCTTGCTCTTTTTGTACTCCTCCTTCCTTCACTTGCTAATCATTCCTACCAATTCAGCAATCCCCTCATATTTCTTCCATCCAGCCTCCTCCTCCTCCTCCTCCTCCTCCTCCTCCTCAAGTTGGTTTCTGCTTATCCTCCCATATCTTCCAACTCCTCTTTTAATCGACTTCCCCTTGCTCATCCTCCTCCTGCTGTTACTGCTTCCTCGTCCTCTTCCTCCTCCTATTCCTCCAGATTCTTTCCTTTCCAAGCTCTTACTCCTCTTGGTAACCCCTACTCCCCTCCCTTCTTCGACTCCCCTCTTCCTCTCTTCCTCTCCCTCCTCATTCCACTCTGCTCTTCCTGCCGCCTCCTTCTCCTCCTGATTCTTCCTTTCCTCTTTTTCTCTTCCTGCTACCTTCTGTTTCCCTTCTTTTATTTTCTGCTCCCCCCCTCCTCTCCCTACCTTCTACTCTTCCTTCTTATCTTACAGCTTTTTCCTAGTCCCTCCGCTCCTCCTCCTCCTCCTCCTCCTCCTCCTGTTGCTGGAGCCATTCCTTGGGTGCTGACACCCTGTGCACCTCAGCATGGGAATCCAGCAGCTGGGTATGAGATTCATTCACCCGGCGCTCTCCTCCAATTTCATTTATCATACAATTATCATGAAATGGTGCTCGAATATTCCCGCTGAACGAGTTGGACTGACAGGTACGTGGGCTAGGGGACGGGGCCACGGGAGCGGGGAGGGAGGGAGGACGTTGCTAAAGGAGGGAGGGGAAGGTACAGGATGAAAAAGGAGGAAGAGGAGGAGGAGCGAGACGAAAGGGAGGGAGGGAGGGAGGGAGGGAGTGAGAAGGCAAAAGAGGAGGAGGAAAATGAGGAAGAACAGGAGGAGAGTGAGGAGAAAGGCGAAGAGGAAGGAGAGAATAAGAAGGATGAGAAGGAGGAGGAGAGGGAGCAGGAGGCATTTGGCATCGCCTCGGCATAAAAGCTTTGCGCTTTTCTATTATTAAACCTCAAAGGGTGGAACATGACCATAAAACGTGAATGCCTTTCGACGCAGGTGAGCCTTTTTCCTTGTCGGGGGAGGAATCATCTGGCAGGCTTCAGCCTTCGACAGATTTCCAGCCCCTTTACGTCATAAGTGAAGCGGCCCTGTTTTGTTGGAATAGGCGCTTATCTGTAAACACCCCAGCGTTCTGCGCCATAAGTGAAGCGGGCCCCTGCTTTCTAAAACGGGGCGCATCTGCGACAACCCAAACATGCAGGCGAATTGGACGGGCGAAAACGGGAGAAATGACGGGATGAAGAGGAGGGCGAATGGCCGGGACGGACGTTGAAATTCGAGAGAGGGGTAAAAGGGGAAATCCGTCTAAAAAGAGGCGGTTGCATTTTGCTTATGAGATGGGGAACGAAATGCGTTCTAATGGCACGAAGGACAAGACAATTACGATGGAAGGGGAGACCTTCGCTTATGTGGACGCACTGCTTCTCCCACTGTGGAAAATAAATGATTGTATGGCGCTGCATCTGCAAGTGTCGAAGCTCCTGCTCAGTAAAACGTGTGAGTCAGAGAGAGAGAGAGAGAGAGAGTACAAATTCCAGTGGTATGATACATACGTTGTGTATTTATATATGTATATTAAGCACTCACTTACATGAGTAAATACAAAAGTAAGGTGTGCCCAGTGGTAAGCCATTAACAGTTTATATACATATATATGTGTATGTATATACATTATATATATTATATATATATATATATATATATATATATATATATATATATATATATATATATATATATTTATATTTTATATATATATTTATATATATATATATTTAAATATATATATATATATATATATATATATATATATATATATATATATATATATATATATATATATATATATAGCTTAATGTATGGATGTATGTATACACGTATATACTTATACATGCACTGGATGAGAGACTTGGCAAGTACTATAAGATATGATAAAACTGTTAAGTCAACTAAACTACATATTTATATGATAAGATAAAAGAATTTACAAGGAATAGTCCAAAAGGATGATTAGGCTATACCAAAAATAACAGACACAAGCAGGCATCTGACTTGGTTACTGAAATATTCAAATTGCATATAACCTGAATATTTTGAACCATCGTCCAATGTGTATCGTACACTCTCAATTGTTAACTTGAGTAACTTTATACATGCATTACTACATGTACCCAGAAATTACTGTGAACAGCTTAGAACTTGTGGCTGTGAAGGTATCAGTAGTCACAGAAGCCTGTGTTGCCGTTATCCGTATTTAAAGATCAAGGAACACTTGCGAAAGCAATGGATAGGCATTATACAGTTGTTAGTTTTGTTGGTATTTTTATTATGATTCTTTGTCTGTCCTTATCTCTTTACATCTGTATCGTTTCTCTTTCAGTTTTCATAAAAAATCGACAGCTCGAAAGCAGTGCTGATAATTCCACATTTTTATCAATATTGCATCATACTTAATGTCTTAAGAAAGCCTAGACAAGTTTTCCGGAGAAATATACTTAGGTTTGGAGATAAAGGTTTTACTCGTCCATACTAATAATAATAATAATAATAATGATAATAATAATAATTATTATTATTATAATGATAATTATGATAATAATAAGAATATAAAAACACGATGAAATGTGCATATCGATACGAGAAGCGATTCCCGAAATAAACTCAAACGTAAGGCGGGGGGTGGGTTGGGGGGACGTAATGAAAGGTAATTAGTGCACTAGTGTCAGTAGTCCGTAGAAGATGAACACGAATGATTAGCGTGAATGGGAAATCAAGAAAATTGTTTTGACTGTAAAAACGTCCGAGAGCCACAGTACAGTTCAGTAACCTCCTAAAAAATGAACAGTCTAAATATTTCGAATATAGAAGTTTGTCCAACGTCATTACAGCCTTATAACCTATTAAAAACTGTACAGACGAGAAGTTTCAAGTCTAAGCTGTTGTCTTGACAGTGAAATAGAAGGGCGAGAAAGTTACGAAGAGAAACTTATCATGGACGACAGTTCGTTATAAAGTTGCTGAGCAGTCATCGTATCAGTCAGTAGTTGTGCTCCTTTTCGGGGGAATCAGTGGCCACCTTGTTCTAGAGAAGGGACCTTTTCGACATATCAGCCCACTGATATATTTGAGCCTCGCTTCCTGACAATGAATTATTCACATAGGTTGTGCGATGTAATATTTAATGATATTTTACAGGGTATATATATATATATATATATATATATATATATATATATATATATATATATAATGTAATTATTATTATTATTATTCCTTTTTTATGTTTAGTCAGTCACTTTTTAGCCGCATACTGGGTAGGTTGTTTAAAAAAAAATTAAAGAAAATATATTTATGCTGCTGGGTTTTGTGCAGTGACGTCCTTTTTATTATTAAAAATATATTGCGTCATTGCAGCCTTTAGGGTGTAATGGATTATTGCGAAACGCCGTCGGCAATAATGAACGATGTTTATTGTTCGTCAGCCTTTCCATCTGCCCTTGATTATATATATACATATTTATATATACATATATGTTATATGTAATATGTGTATGTATCTATGTGTATGATATATATACGTATGTGTCGGTGTGTATATATGTATATGTATATATATATATATATATATATATATATATATATATATATATATATATATATATATATATATATATATATATATATATATATATATATATATATATATATATAATTGTGTGTAAGCGCCTGTGAATAATAACATAGTTCAAATGTAAACAGCATTTAATAAAAAAGAAAGGTTTTTACGTTATGAGTGGCATAGTGAAGGATATAAGCACCACCTAGCTATTTCTAGTTCTGTAAACAAGAGGCAACTAAAAACAGCCGGGCAAACACTTTCTGCTGATTTTCTCTCTCGCTGCGACTTTGTTGAAGGAACGACTTCCCTGTAACGAGCTTGTTAATACAACAATCAATCAACCTTGATAGCGGACGGGAGAAGTTCTGGTTGCACATTGATTTCCGCCATTCCTTGTCAGGAGACAGTAATTACAGTATTTTACACTGTGCTTGACCTAATTGCAACCGGTGGTTGCTCTTGCAAGCTGGGATCTAACGCGTGGCAATGAACGAGCTATTTATAGGTTGCTAATAGCTGACAGGGGTTGTCAATGAGGGCCGTTCGTAGTTACTGGTAGTTGTGGAGACACTGGTGGAAGTCTACGAGGGAATTTGCATATGCGCTCTCTCAGCAAACATAAAGGTAATATTCTGGTGAATCTTAATTGACTTGTTGCAGTTGTGGTTAGTGTTATTGATATCGAGTGGGGTTCATCTGCAGGATACTTCCAGATCGGGTCTTGTTCATCCCGTCGTACCCACATTCAGATCCGAATCACTTTGTGGATATGGGTCTGGGTTATTGTCATACACTGAACCCACCCGAAATCCTATTACTTCCCTCTTTCTGTTTATTTCTTTCCGTATAAGTTTCTTTCCACAGAGTCCATCTTTACGTACAAGTAAGTTTCATTACCTTAGACCCATATCCGGATCCAAATAATATTCTTTCCACTGGCACCGTATCCGAATCCGATAAAGTTTTCCACTGAACCCGTATCCGGAGCCGTGTTTCTTTGCGCTGGACCCGTATTCGGATCCGATTAAGTTTTTTTTTTAACCAGACCAAATAATGTTGCTTCGACCGGATTTATATCCGGGTTCGAACAGTCACACAAAGTCAGTGTGTGGCTCCTTTGTATCTTCAGGACGTACCATGGAGATCCTCGAGAATCACATCGCTAGACATCTGTGTAACGCTTGTGGAGGCAGTTAGACAGACAGACAGGCAGGCAGGCAGAGATAAAACTGAATGAAAACAAAGATTGAAAACATGAATTCCGTGCAAATGTCGCAGTAACAACACAAATGGTAATAAATATTATAATAATGATTACACTGATAACGTCGCATTATCAGTAATGATCTCATTAGTATTAATTTGTGTTAATATCAGTATAATCGTTTTAATAAAGGAGTTGCAAAGGATGTCTACAAAGAAGAAGCATAATTGCTAATGATATTAAGGTTAGCCCGTTGCCAGTAGTCAAAAGTGGTATCATCACTCTCACTGCGTATGGTTTGGCAACCTCTCGCAGACGTACATGATCGAATAACTCGTTATTCATTGATGGATCCAAAATACAAAAATAAGATATAATTGATGTCAAGTTCATCCAAGACAAGATTCACACGAATTTTATAAGTTAAAGTTAGTCTTGCGTCCGGTTCAAACTTTTGTACCGCTACTTTCCGTTGTAACCTTCGCATTTTCTTTAACGGTGAATGTTACATAAATAATGTAACCTTCTGCGTATCACACCGGAATCTATACCTTATTCTGGATTATTTGGTGTCACGTGTCCTGTGTGTTGGCGTGTAATTTTTCTCCGCTCTTTTCAAATTTCTAAAGATTTACATAAAAGGCCTTTTTCTTTTTCGTTGATATTTGGTCTTGTACCTGGACACGTTTCGGCTTCGTATAATTATTTTCACTGTATGTAGGATGAGTTTGCTGTCTTGTTTGACAGCGTTTCAGTGTTCTCGGGTAGTATTTACTCTCATTTTTGACACCGATTTATAGTATTCTTGACTGTTTACTGTGTTCTGTGAAAACCCGGTTTTTTTATTTTTTAGTTTTTGGCGACTGTTTACTGTTATTTTGACGGCTATGCACAGTTGTCTCCGATAGCGATTTACTGTCATTTATGACAACGATTTTTTGTCGTCTGTGGTAGCGGTTTGCAAATGATTTTTTAAATCTATGTACCGTCTTCCTTTACATTGATTTACCGTCATATTTGACAGTACTTTACAACCTTTCTTTTGACAACGATATACTGTCTTTTCGAGTCAACTATAAGCTGCCTTCATCGGCTGGAGATCACTGTCTTCGTTGACAGTGAACCACTCTCTAGTTTGTGAGCGATTTGCTGTCGTCTTTAGCCGCATTTATTTTTGACAGTTTTCTGTAGTTACGATTTACAGTTTTCTTTGGCCAAGAGTTTCTGTTTTTATCTCGCAGTTATTCACTTTCGTCTTTAATTTGCCACTGAACATATTTTTCCTTAGCTCTTCAAGAAACCTTTACGCAACCATTCCCCATTTTCCACAACTTTCTCACTCTTGCCTAACTTTTTAATGATACGTTCAAATCTCCTTAGAGAATGATTATGAGCAACGGAGGAGGAATAGGATGAATTCCTCATTCCAGTTATTGAATTGTGAAGTATATATATCATTAAACCAATTAATAACATAAATTCAGAATATGGAATTGAGCATGAAAGTTCAACTTGTGGAATGTCGAACCCACTACCTTCCTATGTGTTCCAGGAAAAATTAGTGGCCGGATTGATCTACGTAGCCATGCCCTTCTTCATCCTGAAAAAAATCATGAACTATCGTGCACAGTGTGAACCACTCTCCCTTCCTACGTGCTTCCTTAATTATTACCAGCCCTGTTGATATTGGGTACCCACGCCCGTCTCTGCCTCTACATCAGAATAAAAACAAAGCAAGTAAATAAAATTTAAAGCGTCCAATTTTTCTTCAGTCAGCTCTTAAATTATGCCTGCGTTCACTTAATGGAAGCCCTAGCAAGTTAATTGTATGAGATCATTACGACTTTCAGCAAGACCACCTGATGTGTCTCTCCTGTTTATCAAGATTTATAACGCCTTTGCAGACTTGTCTTTTCTTTCCTTTTCTACTGGCTTCTTATTTGCAGGGGCTAGACAAGCTTTCGTATTGCTGGGTTTATTTGCTGCGATTTTGTCGCTGTGTTAAAAGTTGAATTTTTAAGCCCCCTCTCTCTCTCTCTCTCTCTCTCTCTCTCTCTCTCTCATTTATGTATGACGTCTACTTTTTAATTTATTTGGATTGCTCTCTCTCTCTCTCTCTCTCTCTCTCTCTCTCTCTCTCTCTCTCTCTCTCTCTCTCTCTCTCTCTCTCATGTATGAATGCCATCTGCGGCAGTGTTCACTATTTTCTTCAGTATGTTTTTGGATTCTCTCTCTCTCTCTCTCTCTCTCTCTCTCTCTCTCTCTCTCTCTCTCTCTCTCTCTCTCGAGTGTATGGTGTATCAATTATTCCCATAATGGTACGAGCAGCATTTTATCCAGCAATAACTCTCCCCAATTATTGTTCATTCGCATCTATTGTGTTTGAGCGAATCCACCTATTATCCACCTCAATATCAATGCTCTCCGAGGATTGGGGTGCAGTGTGTTGGTCTGTTTGTTGAGAAAAGTGTGTGAAAAATGTCCCTTTGATAAGTTAAAAGCTGCAAAGTTGTCGTTTTAATCCTCAAGTCCCGCTGAAGAGGGAATTTTCGGCTTTTCGACCATGTGGGGGAACTTATAGCAGTTACGATTCCTGGAATTCATTTGGTTAGTTCAGAAAACTTTTCATTCTTTTCAGTCTTTTGATGATAAGGTGTTATCCATTTGAATGTCTAGTTAAAAGAATATTTCATTCTTTGCATGCCTTTGATGTATAGTGTTTGAGCTATGATAAACAAAATTATGAACTCTGCTTCTGTTTGATTATCTGTTTAAAAGAATATTTCATTCTTCGCATTCCTTACAAGAATGTTTTAACCAGTCTAAACGTATGGTGAGCGTAGTTCCTATTTGATTGTAATTATAAAAAATTATCCTTTGTATTAACGAATCCTATTCTGATAATTCATAGAAAGAAAAATAACGTGACACAATATTGAACGGACAAATTTATTCGTTTTGTGGTTAACGATCAGACAATTTTCATTTTTTATGAATTTATTTTCTTTTTTTTTTTTTTTTTTTTTTTTTTACAAATGGAATTTCCCCACTACGTTGAGGATATTTTGGTTTGTTCAATATGAATGTGTAGACATTACAAATAAAAGTAATATTAATATTTGTAGAAAGGGTCTTTTTAAGCTGTAAACGATTATGATAAAATAAAAACTCCCGGCCCTGTGGAAATTCTGTGGGAATCAGAAGGAAAAGAATCAGAATCCTTTTGGAGAGAATCAGAACGGGTTCTTTGGAATTCATCGTGGCCTTCCCATTCATCACCAACTCTTTCTCTCCGTCACTTCTGAACGGTTTCTTGACTGTGGTTTTGCTTCTCACTCTCTCGCTCGCTCTCTCTCTCTATTTTTGCTCATTAAATCTTCTTTAATGCTTATTTTCCTCTGTTTCTCTCTTCTCTAATTATTTCTTTGTTTTACTCTTCATTTCTCTCTCTATCTCATAAATACTCTTATTTTCGCATCTCTGTCGCTTTTTATCTCATACACTTTTCACTTTTTTTTCTCTTTTCCCTTGTGCTCCTCTTTTTCCTCTCATATCTCTTCGTTTATTGCTTCATCTCTCTCTCTCTCTCTCTCTCTCTCTCTCTCTCTCTCTCTCTCTCTCTCTCTCCGCTTCATTTCCCATCTTAGACTTTGATTCCCAATTCATAACTGGGAAGCTCTACCATTTTTTCGTGTCTTTCTCAATCCCTCCTTTTATCCATCCTTTCCATCCAGTTCCTTCATTCATATAGCAGGCAGCGCGGGGATTTTTTTTTATTTACCCTCTCCTACGTTCCTTTTCGTTAAATCATGATCCTCTCTCCATTTGTTCTCTCTTCCTTTCTCTCTCCTTCATATACCTTCTTTTTTTTGTGCGTGTGGGTGTCCGCTTTTTCTCACCTGTAAAAGATCTCTCTTTTTTCTCTCTCTCTATATATATATAATATATATATATATATATATATATATATATATATATATATATATATATATATATATATATATATATAGTATATATGGCTTTTCTATGATTGTCTGTCTCTCTTCACATATGGACATTATTTGTCTCTTCGTCTCCTCCAAACGCGACTTTTCCATGTCTGTCTCTGTCGTTGTCTGTCCTCACATATGGATGCTCTCTCTCTCTCTCTCTCTCTCTCTCTCTCTCTCTCTCTCTCTCTCTCTCCCCCTCGATTTATTGACCAACTTCTTTTTGCTAAAAGGCATTTGGAGTCAGCCATTCTCTTTCATTTTCCCCACTGACAAAGGTGGTGATAAAGGTACCAGCATTAGTGATATAGGTACAGTG
Source organism: Macrobrachium rosenbergii (assembly GCF_040412425.1). Taxonomy (NCBI): domain Eukaryota; kingdom Metazoa; phylum Arthropoda; class Malacostraca; order Decapoda; family Palaemonidae; genus Macrobrachium; species Macrobrachium rosenbergii. Next base: position 44,079,846 of record NC_089749.1, on the reverse strand, counting down.
ATGTAGGTACCGTGATATATTAAGCTGTACTACCTTGATTTTTTTATGTTATTGTTTGCAGGAAGTTAAAACATTATTTTGAACTTTTGAAATTGCAGAAATATAGGTTTAACATTAGAAAAAATCTTAAATACTTTTATTTTAACCTTTGAAATAGTTCGAAACCTTAGGTAAGATTTAGAATATTAATTTGGATATTTGGAACTAGTGCAAATATTAATTTCAGACGTGGAAATGAGCAAAAATAATATAACCTTTTGCAGTAGGTTAATGTATAAATTTTAAATTCTGAATTAGCTGAAGTATAAATATTCATTTAGTTAGGATGGTGGAGGTTTGCTCATAATTACGATTCAGGTAGGATATATTTAGATGATATGACTAGTACGTTTATACAAGAATGTCAGCAGTTTGTGATTATTTCTAGCTATTTTATTTCACCTTTTCAATACATCTGTCCCCCAAACACCTGTTGCTGCAACGGCTAATTGTACTACATCCGCTGTGACTACAGCTGTTGGAGCAACAGCATTACTGCTGTCGTTGCCAGGCTCTCTTCTGACACCACTAAATTTACCAATACATTTCAGTAAGTAAATAGAGGAAAGCTCCAAATCGTATCCTAAAACCATCTCTCTCTTCCTCCCGTCATTAACATGCAAATGGTTTCATTCATGCATAATGGCATTTTACTCATTCGTTATTAGGCGCATCAATGTTGAAAAAGCTTCGTCATTCGTCATTTGGAATTTATTATTGCAGCTTTCGCCCTGAGCAGAGTTTTATTATTGGGCGAAGGCAATTCTACAGTATGTGTGGGGGAGAGGAGCCTGATTTTGTACTGGCAGTTTCTGTGAAAATTTCATATTTTCTAGGTAAACCATCATCTGGGGTTATGTCTCTCTCTCTCTCTCTCTCTCTCTCTCTCTCTCTCTCTCTCTCTCTCTCCCGGAACCACTTTGCTTTTGGGACATAAGCGGTAAATTACCGTATATACCTGACAGTCAGTCGACTCCTATGGGTCCAGCTGGGGGTGGATGCAGATTGTAGGAAGGGTTACATTTATATATATATATATATATATATATATATATATATATATATATATATATATATATATATATATATATATAATTATGTATATATATATACATATAAATTATATATCTATCAATATATATATACACATATACATAATATCTATCTATCTATCTGTCTATCTATCTATATCTATCTATCTATATATGTATGTATATATATACATATATATAATATAATTAAAACCAGCATATTCGTCTCCTCTTCCATACATTCAGAAAAATTTCTCAAATGAATTCTATCACTTCTCGCAATTATTGCAAATTATTATGTCTCTCCTCGCATCATTTCGTTTCCTCACTGAAATTCGGAAGCAGGTGTTAATTTCTCATTGTCTCCTTCATGCGCACATTTCCGGTGTGGATGCATTTATTAGTTGATGTGCATATTTGTATATATTTCCCCTATATTTTATTTTATAAATTTCTTCTTGGTTAAATATTATTGTCATCTTTTTTTTCCATACACGGACACATACACTAATATTGCTTAAGTACACCGAGTAAATAATCGAAGACTGAATTTATCCTTGCATATTCCTCCGCCCTGCTCGCACACACGCATTATTTATATATATATATATATATATATATATATATATATATATATATATATATATATATATATATATATATATATATATATATATATATATATATATATAGATTATAAAATCACACACACATACAAAAAACACACAATTTCTGTCATATATGCACGTGTTACATTTTTGATTCACAAATATTAAGCCAAAAATATCGATATATATTTCACTAACAGTGGGTTGATATCGATTTAAGTTCACAACCTGATTTCGACAGGAATATTACAGCACGCTTATAGCTCTCTTGATGGCCGAGTGGTTATAGTGTACTGTCAACCGTTGTTTTTAAACCAAATTCCCAGGTTTGAATCCTGGCCAATGCAGATGCTCATGTCAAATCCGATTACTTTTGGTTGTAAGTTATATCCAAGGTATAGTGCATTCGATATTAAACGACATTTGTGGCTCAATATGTATGTCTGTGTGTATTTCTTGTGCACTTAGTGTACGTATATAAATACATTGTGTGTATGCGCATATATAAATCCAAGCTTGTCACCCGTGACAAATTCCAGCGAAATACCGGAAGAGCAAAGTTAGCCCGCGTCAGGTGGCGTCTCCTCATGAAGTTTAGAGTTGTGTCTCTTGTTTGAGGAGACAAAGACTCACAAAGAAAAGGAGAAGTTTTTCGCCTATGTCATCATAGATCTTGCTTAGAGGCATTGCCCAGTTTTATGTTTGTATCTTCAAGGGATTTCATTCATTGCCGAATGTGTGTGTGAGTGTATTTCGTATCTTGTATAATATGTCCTTTATGCAATGGCAGATGTGTTTTGTCCTGCGATTCAGAAACAAAAACAATAATTAAACAAGTAAAAAATGCGCAGTCGAGTTTTCTGTTTAGCTTATAATGCTGTATGAAACTCTCAGCCATGGCCCATGAAACTTTCACTCACAGCCAGATGGTGGCCTGTGTTACTGGTAACTATAGTGGTGCCAGACGTGCGATCATGGCTAATTTTAACCATAAATAGAATAAAAACTACTGAGGCTAGAGGGCTGCAATTTAGTATGTTTGATGTTTGGAGGGTGGATGGATCAACATACCAATTTGCAGCCCTCTAGCCCCAGTAGTTTTTAAAATCTGAGGGTGGACAGACAAATAGCCATCTGAATAGTTTTCTTTTACAGAAAACTAATAATTAAAAAATGTATCGGTCAGCTGAAGACAGTCGGTAATGTATACTTGTGGCTCTATAACATAATACTATACATATATGAATATAACGCTTGTTAACAGACTAGGACACAAATGACCAAATAATATTTTTATTTGCATATCCAACTGTATGAAACAGTGTATATCTTTAAACATTATTATTTTCCTGTGGTTAGTGTTGTCCGTAAAGTTATTTTCCATGGATTGATAATGATTTACATTTCGTTTGAAAGTAAATTAGTTTTACTTTATTGCAGTATAATCTAAAGAGTTTTTATTTTGTTGTAAGGAAGCGTTCGCCAAAAATATCATCCCAGAAAACCACGATAAATTGCATTTCCACTGATATGTAATTAATGTTATTTATGACTTCATATATATATATATATATATATATATATATATATATATATATATATATATGTGTGTGTGTGTGTGTATATATATATCCATGCTGTTGAAAAAATATATATCAGTGGAAAGGAAATTTGTGGGATTATATTATATATATATATATATATATATATATATATATATATATATATATATATATATATATATATATATATATATATATATATATATATATATGTATATATATATGTGTATATATATGATATAAGTCCCCGTCCGTGGGATCAGACCATATATCAAGTCCTGAGCTTAAAACAAATTCCCTTTAACATATAGGGTTTGGCTCCAAATAAAATGGATCATAGTCTGTAAAACAGATTCCCTTTACTACTCCAAATAAAATCGACATTGTGGATGAATCTCGTGTACAGACCACATGTGGATGATATAAATACAGCATACATACATACATACATACATACACATATGTAGTATATAGTACATATATATATATATATATATATATATATATATATATATATATATATATATATATATAAATATATATATATATATATATAATATAATATAATATAAACTTTGTGAGTGTTAGTTGCAACCCAGTGTGTTTACGTTGTTCATGCATTCATCCACATTGTGAATATACACATACATTTGCAAAAACTTTTGTATGATTTAGGAAGAGCTTTAGAAAAAAAATTTCCTGACACCTCTATGGCAATCACGTCTCATCCCACTCTTTCCATATGGATCCTCTCTCTCTCTCTCTCTCTCTCTCTCTCTCTCTCTCTCTCTCTCTCTCTCTCTCTCTCTCTCACGTCACCATCTCTCCCTATTTTCCCTTTCAAATATCCAATTAAGTGAAAAGGGGGAAGGATTTCAATTAGAGAAGGTTCAGCACTACGTGTGTGTCTGTGTGTCTTTTAAAGTAGAGTCCTCATAATGTGTTTTGACTCGTATTCTTCTTCTTCCGCTTCCTTTTTATCGCTGATTTAATACAGTCGGGGTATTTGGAATTGTTTGGTAGTGGGTGAAGAAACTGCGTCTGTTCCCCGAGTGTATGCGAGTGAGGTCGGAGGCTGATTTGGGTCTGAGTGTCTTAAATGTAGATACCTTTGTCATAACACTTTGGCTCTCACTTTCGATGGAAAAGTGATTGGATTACTAACTGTACAAGAAATTGATTTCTTAGTCTCTCTGTCTGTCTCTGTACACGAATTGTTTGCGTAGTCTATGCAGCGTAAATGTGGAGTTAAGTGGAAGTATTAAGAAGGCTGTCGTAGGTGAAAGGATAGATTAGTGTGTTTTGAGATGGTTCAGTCATGTAGAAAGAATGAAGAAAGACGGATTGGCTAAGAGAGTGTATGATTCGTAATTGTCAGGGGGGAAAAGACGAGAGGAAGGCTTGGAAAGGATTGGATAAATGAAGTGAATGAGGTAGCCTAATGGGAAGGATGGGCCTTAATATCCTAGAAGAGAGAGACTGCGTACAAGATAGTAGTCAATGGATCAGTGTTTACTGGGGGATTAACACTGCTGAAGAGCCCTCTTGTGTATGTGTATGAAGCAACTAGTGTTAGAGGGAACTGCTCATATTTTATATATATATATATATATATATATATATGTATATATATGAGTATATATGAGTATATATATATATATATATATATATATATATATATATATATATATTTATATATATATATATGTATATATACAGTATATATGAGTATATATATATATATATATATATATATATATATATATATATATATATATATATATATATATATATATATATATATATATATATATATATATATATATATATATATGAGTATATATATATATATATATATATATATATATATATATATATATATATATATACATATATATATAATATATATATATATATATATATACTCATATATATATATATATATATATGTATGTATATATATATGTATGTATATATATATATATATATATATATATATATATATATATATATATATATATATATATATATATATATATATATGTAGGGATATATATATTTATATAAAGGAAAGAAATGCAAACAAATCTTGTATCAACAAAGTAAGTATACCTTAGTTTTACCAGACCACTGAGCTGATAAAATCTTAGACTTATTTTACGTGGCTAAGAACCATTTGGTTACTTAGCAACGGGACTACAAACAACCATTCTTCCACAAAGGGCTATTTCCAAATTGGGGAAAATTGATTGAATTACATTTGATAAGACATATGAGGATGCGAACTTCAAATCGTAGGTCGGTTTACCTCCAGAAACGGTGTGGCCCTCCCAACACGCCCCTTCTGTTTTTCTGTCTCTCCCTTCAGCCCACTTCCCCCTGTTGTCTGACTTACCTCTCCCTGTCTTCTTATGAGACGGATGTTTGCCCTTCTGCCTCCCCCGCCTCTCCGTGGCGTAATTCTTCTCCATGTCTTCGGTAGAGACGTCCACCAAGTCGCCGCTTTGGTCTAGGTCTCCTTCCTCCTCCAGCTGCGCCTTCGTCATGGACTCCTGAGTGGAGAGCTCCTTGCCCGACTTGGGTTCCATCTCTGCTGGGGCAGTTGAATGAGAGAAGCCTCTTTATCACCTTTAGTATTTGGGAGGAGACACTGTTTTCATTCGTGTATGTGTGTGTGTGTTGATATGTCTGCCTTTTTAACACAACATCTCGAGAGAGTATGAAAGGATTTTGATGGAATTTGGTGAAATTACTCAGTGGGTGAGCCCTTCCGGATTATGATTACCGTTATGAGCAAACTTCGGAGGAGGCAGTGTTATTATCATGTCAGTTAGTGTCACTGTTTTTCAAGAAAATGTCTGAAGAACGTTTTCATGGATTTTAATGAAATTCGGAGTGAAATTTACATCATGTGACTCCGTCCATACACTCGTAGTTCAGTTTTGTTTATAGATGGTGATGTGAATACTGTTACTAACCGACCTATTATTATTAGTGTTAATATTGCATAGAGACTGAAGGTATAGAAAGTATTAAGTGGTAAAATATACGGAAGGAAATCTGTTAGGGCAAAAATATAGTAATGCATATCTTACTGTGGCCTGTTACATTGCCAGTAGAGTTTTAAGACATAACTGCATGCGCTAGACGTAAGGGCTGCCATAGGCAATGCTCCGTTCTAGCACAGAACCTGCTTAATCTCGACTAACAATAAGGGAATAACGCATTTTTATTTAATCCATGAAAATAAGGAAAATCAGTGCAGGTAATCCAGATATAAGTTAATAATGATAGCAGTAATAACAAACGTCTACCGTTAACTATAATGTGATGAAACTAACACCAGTGCTGCTGAAACCCTACCTAACTCCCGTAGGGGGGTGAAACCCTACCTAACTGCCGTAGGGGGTAGTGCCGTCAGTGCACCTCATGCGATGCGCTGTAGGCATTACTTAAGGTTGTTTGCAGCGTGCCTTTGGCCCCTAGCTGCAACCCCTTTCGTTCCTTTTACTGTACTACCTCCTTTCGTATTCTCTTTCTTCCTTCCTACTTTCCACCCTCTCCTAACAATTGACTCATAGTGCAGCTCCTTTGAGGTTTTCCTCCTGTTACACCTTTCAGACCTTTTACTGTCAATTTCAGTTTCAGCGCTGAATGGCCTCATAGGTCCCAGTGCTTGGCCTTTGTCCTAAATTCTATGTTCGGTTCAATTAAATACAAACCCCCACAGAGAGTGCTTGTGAAATGTGGGGAGATCTTACCGTAGAGTCGTATGGATCCGTCGGTGTCTCCCAGGCTGTTTTTGGCGATGCATCTGTAAGTGTTGAAGTCTTCGTAGGTGAGGTTGTGAATCACGAGCTTCATGAAGGTTTTGTAGCTTTCCTCGCGGCTCTGCGTCTCGTATTTAGAGACCCCTGGGGACACACATGAACAGGGTATTAGGGTATTTAGAATGAAGTTGAATCCGCCTCTCTCATCGTCATTTACAGAATCTGTAGGTTTGGTGTGCAATTAGCCAGGAAATTGCTATTAAGATTCCCGAAGCATGAAATGTTAGAAATATAAATTCAATGGAAGGGCCTTTCCATAAATAGGAGAGAGAGGGGGACTCAAGCAGGTGCAGATGATGTCAATGGCACCATTAAAAAGGGAACATAGTGAGGCTAAGCGGTGGGGATATCAAATTCCCATTACATTTAATATCACCTCGATAATCAGGCCGCTGCAGGATCTTCTGCACCCACAGGCAAATGGTAAACAGCAACACACATATCCAGAGCCAAATGACAAAATAAGGGCAGGAGACAATGAGACATGAATTACCAGCAGCCGCGATCATCTCGCCCTTGTGGTTGGTCCAATAATTGATGGATCTCGGAAATGCCTCCGTGTTGCATTCCAGGACGGTCTTCTCTCCCAGTCTCGCCCCTTCCAGCTGATTGGGAATCCAGAGCATGGGAGGGACTGGAAAAAAAAGTGATTTCAAAGCTTCTTTCGAACTGGAAAGCAATGTCATTACTGATATGCGACAGAGAAGAGATGTTACTCGGTCATGTGAGGTAAGTGAGGTCATTGTTAGGTCACGAGCGGAAAGCCATATCAAGTCAGGAGGAATTACTATAAAGGGAATTGATGTCATAATTACTTCATTGGAAATTAGCAGAAAAGGAACTGACATCACAATTACGTCATAAGGAAGGACTAGGAAAAAAGGTGATGACGTCATTAAGTTATGAGGATGGTGCTGAAAAAGAACTAATGTTATTCATTAAGTCATGGAAAAGACAGGGAAAAATCTGATGTCATAACTATGTCATCGGTACTGATTTTTTTCTTCAAAATAGGAATCAAAATGAAGACGTGCATCAAAAGATATTCGTTTCAATCAATATTTTGTGAAGAATGATTAAATTCTATTTGAGGCAATGCAGAGGGCGGAAAAGCGAGGCTTACTGAATTCAGTAGAATCGTATGCTGAACATATTACAGGATGATTCAGAATCAAAATAGCATTCGGGTGACAACATTTCAGAACGAACCCTGTTGTTCGAAATTTAGCGAATCGGATGAAGATATGCAATGTCTGAATGATACCAAAATAGCTAGAGAGGAAAAGACATTAATATCTGGCGTTAGCAATCTCGAAGAATTGCGTCTACGAATGTCTGTCCAAAGTTGTTCGTAGTGATACATATCCTGAATACTGAAGCTTTTGTTTTGAATTTGCTATATGATGAGCCCGATGGCAGTGGTAATCTAATACTCTAAGTACGTATTAAGAATAGTTACAATATTAATGGTTACAATATTAACAATGTTGATAATAACATAGAAAACAACAGTAATGGCTAAAGCATGAACATAGATAATATTAAGGATAATAATATAGATGTGATGATAATAAACATGCAGAACATGCAGTAACCACTAACCAGGAATGAAATAAAAAAAACCGCAAGTTAGTAAAGAAAGGACAAGAAAGCGAGGCCGACGGCAGAACTCACACTGAACTTTGAGCTGGATCCTCTTGCTGACGGAGGGCTGGATGCCGTTGGAGGCGACGCACAGGTAGGCCCCCATGTGAAGGCGCGACACCTTCAGGATCTCCAGCGATTCGCCCTCCAGGATCTTCTCGGCTGTCGGGAGGAGAGGGATTGTTGAGGATCGAGTTGTGGATGACCTCGCCATTATTCTAGTTAGGATGGGATTGGTTATGATGTGCGGATCACTTTTGTCTCCGTTACGTCTCGGTTTGTTGGGCCGAGACAAGACGTCCACACCAGGGTTCATACTTTTTTTTTTTTTTTTTTTTTTAAACCCTTTTTTTTTTTTTTTATTTTTTTTTAAATAAGCATTCCGCCATGTCTGATATTGATATTTGTTCTTTCTTCCTCGTCTCTTTCTTTCTTTTCTTTTTCTCACTAATTTTGCTGCCCATAACTATCGAATTGCAACCAGGTACCTGAATCACTACTCAAGCTAGCAGAGGCGAACCGGATTTATTTTGAGAAAACGTCCCCATGCCCTTACTTTCGATACCCAGCCTTGGGGATTCGAATACAGGACCGTTTGGCAACGAGAACCAGAGAGAGAGAGATAGATTCGGTGTGTGTTCATCAACGGAGTTTGAATGTGTGTGTGTGAGAGAGAGAGAGAGAAAAAAAAATTGTCAGAAAAATATTAATAGCAAAACTAATCTTAAAGGCGAGTAGTCTTTTAATAAGTTGTACAGCCAATAAATCTCGCGCATACGCACAGTATATTTTACACGCACACATATATACACATACATACATACATATACACAAATACTTATATATACACACATTTAGTATATATATGTTTAAAACGCTAGGAACTATTAGAAACTTGTTAATTAGAAATTCACCGGGAAATGGAACAGGATGTATTTATAAGATTCCATGTAAACAATGTAATAAAACGAACGTAGGACAAAGTGGGAAGACGCTGGCTGTTCGATTGAAACCACACAAATATAGTGTAAGAACTGGTAATCTGTCAAATGCATGATTTGTACATATGAATAATAGTAGTCATGGTATTGATTGGGCAGAATCGAAGGAAATTATGTTTTGCGTAGATTTAGTGAAAAGAAATTCAATAGACGCCTGTATAATTAAAAAAGACTGTGTCAATTTATTAAATATCAGCCTAGGTTTATATAAAGTTGATGAAATTTTAACGAAGGGTATTTTAAAACAAGTAGGCCATAAAGCATTACCACTTTTCGGCAATTGTTAGGGTTGTTTTGTTAGGGTTTATCTTTTTAGCAATGTTTGTCTTGCCACAAAGTCTCTTCGTATTTGTGTCCACGTGTACCTGGATCCTGATGAGGTGTAGAAGTACATGAAAGCCTTGGTTCAAGTAGTTTCCTTTCACATTCATGCAGGTTGAATGCACACACACACACACACACACATATATATATATATATATATATATATATATATATATATATATATATATATATATATATATATATATATATATATATATATATATATATATACATATATATATATATATATATATATATATACAGTATGTATATAAGAATTCTCTCCCGACCCGCCTGCATAAATAAACGAATTGAGTGGGAGAGGTGGGAAACACGCCCTATAATTTATTTCGTTCAGCAGCTAATCAGCGGCTTATGATTTTTGTTTTGAATACTGAAATGACGTAGGAAATGATGCAGCCACGCCATCCTGCCCTTTTTCAGTCCAACGATGAGTCAACACATGTTACGTACGGGAATATTCATGTTATGATAATTATCATATCATGATTTTTTCTTTTCTGGAATTGAAGTAATGGAGGCAGCTAAATCCATACATCATTCATGGAAGTCCTACCGCTCACAATCGAATATACATGATGCATGCGCGTCTGTACTTATCTGCTTTACGCATACATGTAAATTATATATATAGTATATATATGTATGTATGTAAGGATATTTATGTATATAATATACATTATATATATATATATATCTATGTATATATGTATGTATATAATACATATGTCAAATATATAATATATATATATATATATATATATTATATATATATATATATATATATATATATATATATATTATATATATATATATATATATATATATATATATATATATTATATATAAAATATACATGTATCTATGTGAAAAGCAGATACGTACGGACGCGCATGCATCATGTATATTCGATTGTGAGCGGTAGGACTTCCATGAGTGATGTATGGATTTTTAGCTGCCTCCATTACTTCAATTCCAGAAAAGAAAAAAATCATGATATGATAATTATCATAACATGAATATTCCCGTACGTAACAGGTGTTGACTCATCATTGGACTGAAAAAGGGCAGGATGGCGTGGCTGCATCATTTCCTACGTCATTTCAGTATTCAAAACAAAAATCATAAGCCGCTGATTAGCTGCTGAACGAAATAAAGTATAGGGCGTGTTTCCACCTCTCCCACTCAATTCGTTTATTTATGCAGGCGGTTCGGGAGAGAATATATATTTATGTATATATATATATATATATATATATATATATATATATATATATATATATATATTATAGTATGCATTTGGCTAGAGAAGGGTGAATAGAAATGACTTCATGTATTTCTACACCTCATCAGGGTTCAGGTACAAGCACCAAGGAAGCAAGTACAGTGTCACGACAAGACTTTCGTGGCAAGAAAAACAATGCTAAAAAGAAAGTGGTATAAATGTTGCTTAGCAACATCTATTTGTGATCGTTGAATTCTAGTGCAAATTGTCCTGCCGCTTCGCCACGCAGTTGTTGAATCGCTAGTCAGGACTAGGCCAACGCCTATGCTGAATGAGTGATAGTGACAGTCATCATGATGACAAGGGATTAAGGGATTGTAGGTAGGCAGGATACTGCACTGTGAACAGTGTCAGCTTTGTACCTCTTTCGATTACTGTATGAATAGGCTGCCTTTGACAGGAAAGAATGAAGGTGAATTTTCCATAATGTTCCCATTCTTTTTAATCTGACAGAGACGAAAGCGTTTTCACAGATACATTTATTTGTCTTGTGTGTGATGAATACTTCTGATGGAGAAGGAGAGATTTTTGATAGTACGCATTAAATCTTTGATCGGTGTTTAATGAATAGGCCTACCACTGATGGAGGGGAGATTCCATTAGGCTTGCTTTTCTTTTCTTTTCTTGATCGGAGTCCAGTGAATACCGTTGACAGGGAGGGAGGTTTCAATGCCGCACGCATTTTTTCCTCTGTTCAGTCTGTAAAATATACATTTGATTGGAGGTATGTTGTTCACATCGGCCTAATCGTCGATTTCCTCTTTCGTATAGCAGTGGAGTTCACAACCTAGAAAGGGAGTCGTTGCAAAACCCATAAATAAACACCGTATCTGCATATTCCATATTACTGGAACGTAAAGGCAATGTCTCCAGTTTCTTGCTCTCGAAATGAATCCGGAATTTGTCACTTGTAACCCGGACACGCTCACTAACTTGGCAGAAAAGCGAGACTTTAAAACTTTAGAGTAACAAGTGAACTGATCAGCTCCATCCCCCCATATCCTTGACTGCTCATTCCGACATCCGTATGCCATCTTACATGCCCGTTTAATGATAACAGTTATTTTAAAAATTCACCTCATCGACAAATGAAGTCTTAAAATGCATGTTTATAGAACATTTTCTGCTCAGAAGGACTTTTTCTTTCATTTCCCAAAATATTTGCTTAAACTCATTATATATATATATATATATATATATATATATATATATATATATATATATATATATATATATATATATATATATATATATATATGTGTGTGTGTGTGTGTGTGTGTGTGTGTGTGTATGTCTGTATGGCTGGAGAGAGAGAGAGAGAGAGGTAAAAGTCCTGGGATTTCAAGAAGACGCTGCCCTTACCGTTTACGATTTTCAGAGTACTTTGGTATGAGTTTACTATCCCAATACCCGTAAACACCCTGACTGCGATCCACCTGAGCTGACTGACTACCAGTCACCTGTTCCGAGGCTAAAGTGAAGAGATGTAATAATAATGATAATTTTTATTATTATTATTATTATTATTATTATTATTGTCGTTGTTGTTGTTATTTATCATTTATTTTATATATTTCATTATTATTATTATTATTATTATTATGATGATGATGATGATGATGATGATGACGATGTCTATGGCCATCACCTCTTGAGCAAGGGACAGCATGGCTGAAAAAGGAACATCTCCGACATGATCTGTATCTGTTTTGACATCTGATTTGGATTGAAGGAAAGCGGAAGGCTGGAAAAACAGCCCTAGGACACAGCCTGTAGATCGCGACTCAATTTGCATTTCTATCTGCCCCTCCTGGTCTGCCTGGAGTCGGAATTTATTCATGAGCCTTCGCAACAAGATTTTTAGATTTCTCCTCTCTTCCTCCTCTTCTCTTTCTCTCCCTTGCTTTGGGTCTCTAAACACTGGCAGGTGTTCACTTAATGAGGTCCGTTTGGCATAGTTGTTGTAGCAGAAGATGAAGCTTTTATAGAAAGTTGATTTATTTCTAATTTTATCATTTTTGTGTGAAATATATTCCCATGCAAGTGTTATCCCCAAGAGGAATCAATTATCTGTGGTCATGGAGATATCATATTTTTTTGCGAAAATAAATTCAGTTTATCCTCACAGTTCGTCCCTCACTCGTAGGGCATCGAGGCATCAACTTTTTATGTAATGAATCTTTAATACATTTTTTTTTTTTTTTAGCTTCGCCGAAGGGAAAGCGGCTCTGATCACATTCAGTTTTTATTGATGGATACTTTATTTTTCCTTTTTCACTCTCTTGTTTTTTATAAATCACCTGAAAGAGAAAAATGACGGATAGATCCGACGAAGTAAATTTTGTTCAAAATGGTTTCGTGATCGGGTGGCTCCGGAAGGGTATGACGAGGGTAAAGAGCAAAGATGAAAAGGCAGTACAAACAACACATATAATCACCAGCAAAGGAGATAATAAGAATTTCGAAGGGAGAGTGCGATATTGGGAAAGCAAAAACAGGTTTAAATAATTTCACAAATATTTTCTAGAAAAAATTGGTAACCAATTCTTTCGTCAAGAGCCTTGTGCAAAACGATTTTAAATAATTAAGGACACCACTGGTGCTGAGTAACATCCTTAGTCTCCCATATCTGTTAGGCGAATAAGTATTAATGAAAGATTTTAGAACCTTTCCTCTTGGGTGTTTTCTGATGAAATGCGATGATCATGATGACGTCTTTCTCATGTGGTTTTATTTCCTTCCCTCCTTTGCTTCCCGGTGTCTGTATGCCCTCATAACTATACTTTCGCGTCAACTTTCTTCTCTGGAAACAGTTTCAAACTATTTCTGTAGATTGCACAGTTTCTCTTCACAGTAACCCATAAGTGTTGTATCGTATGCAAAACATCACCCATTCCCTACTCCATTCGCAACCCATTGCCTTATGCTACAACCTTGCACACCTCTCATATTTTCTTTCTTGCATAAAGCTATTCTCAACAGCCGTGGAAACATTACACCCCTTTGCCACAAATCCTCTTTTATACAAAACCTGCCACTCTCTTGCCTACATTTATGTATGAAACTGTCTTGTGTCTTGTGTCCTTCTGTCATACATTCTCAGCATCCTCCACGTTGTTTCTATATCTCTTGTATCATAAGCTTTTTCTAGGTCCATATGTGCTACAAATAGCCTTTTTTAATTTTTTTTGTAGGCTTCTCACATTACTTTCCTATCATAACAATCACTTGACCTTCATACCTTCGTCTTTTTCCAAACTCTCTCTCTCTCTCTCTCTCTCTCTGTTATTCCCATATTATTCCCTGTCATCTGTCTTACCTTCTCATTCAAAATGATACCGTGTTGTTTCTGTGGTATTCTAAGTATTGTAAGGTTATGACCTTAAAATTTTTACTGTTTTCTCTTATTTGTACGCTGATATAGAAACAGCTTTTGTTCTTACCCATTCCTCCGGACCTTTTCTTCATCCGCGGATCACTTGCAAACCCCGGTCAGTTAGTCGTACCACCCTGCCGAACCCACTCACTTTTAATTATATATATTTCAGAAAATATGGCTGCTACAATTTTAAAGGACACATATATGCATTTCATAGCTTCAATGCTAGATGTGATGAAAGAATTTATAGGTCAGATGGAACAGGTCGAGAAGACTCGGGGGTAAAATCTTTGTGTTCAACAATCAGTTTGATTCTCAGCAATATTGCCGTCGGTGATCCTCCAGTGTTATATATTCGTGAGTACGTGCGTTAATTGATCTAGATTACGCCAAAATCTGCCTAAAGTGAGTTTGATCGTTCATTAACGTGATAGAACTGCAGTTGTCTAGACGGCCAGCTTTGGAAGGATCCAGGCTTTGAATCAGCAGATAAGATGTCTGTGGACAGATGTCGGTGGACAGTGTGGACTGTTTCGAATAACATGTGGTAGACTGTTTTTTGACATGACTAATTATTGATTTGGGGAGTATGCGTGAGTTTGGATATTTTCAGGCTATTAGCCATAGTGAGACTTTTAATCAGAGTGTTTAACAGTTCAGAGAGTTTAGTTATCTAACTCGATAATTCATTTATTATGCATTTTAATCTTTACTTTGTTTTGTTCATTTCTTGTTGGGTTATTTGAATAATAAACCTATTTTTATGAAAACTATTGCGTTTTCTTTAAATGGTCCCATTAATTGGTTTGGTGAGGAAAGTAACAAGATCAGGTAAGTGAACTGGGCAACGATTGAGAGAGAGAGAAGCGATACAGAGAGAGAGAGAGAGGTACAGGTGAGAGAGAGAGAGAGAGAGAGAGAGAGAGAGAGAGAGAGAGAGAGAGAGAAAAAGGAGAAAATAGATGTAAAGGTTGTAGGTAGTGACGTTCATCGCCTCCGTTTCATGAATAAAGATCGTTGGAGCACGTTACGTACACCTTCAAAAAGGTGTTAATTCTGTCCTCGTTACAGAATTAAATTGGTTGGCAGCGGGTGTCTTTTGATTTTAAATGGTGGCAGCATGATTTTAATGTCTTTAATGATGGCGAAAGAGGGAGATTGCTAATAGACTAGTTAATTAACGTTGATGCCAAGGCATGAGCGACTTCACCTAAGAGCTAAGGCGGCGGGTCGGTGTTGGTGATGACTGAGTAGGTCGTGATTACGTGTAAAATGCAGGGAACCTTTCTCTTTTTTCCGTTTTCTATTCAGTACTGGGAGTGGGGGTTGTGAAATGAATCTGGATGATCTCTAGAGCAATTTTAGAGTTAACAAAAATACCCAAATAAGTGTGAATAGTGGCGATCGTGAGTTAATTCACGCAAGTGATTCAACAATAATCGTGGCGCTGGTGTCTGTACTATTTGGTGCGTCGAATGGGTGACGTCACGGGTTGGCAAGTTGAGAAGATAGGTGCTTCGTTTTCTCTGTTCAAAATTGGTAGTACCCCATTCTCGTAAGTTCTCGCAAACGCCCGTTTTCTATTCTTCTTTTAGAGGGTAACTTGTGCCTTTCTCTAGTGTTCTTTTGGTTTCTCTTTTTATGTTATTCGCTCAGGCGTGTGATTACTCTAAAATGCGGACGTGCAGCAAGCACATCCAATCAATTGTGGTGCATAAAGTGACGAACATTTAATGAGGAATTACAAATTTTAAGGGTTAGTTGATGGAAACCAGCCAAAATATGGCTTTCATTGAGTCCAGTGAACAATTATCTGAATTCCAAAGAAAATTACGAATGGCATGAAGCTTTAACAGAGAGGCTAAATCATTTCTAGTTTAGATAAAGAGATGATGAAACGAGCACGCAGTTTCGGGTTCCAGAAGGTGTAAAACTTGGAATGAACTGCAGAAATTTCTCTGACTGCTTATGTGGCGGAGTTCAACGTGAATGCGCCAGTTCAACGGAATTTGCGAAGAGTTTCTCAAAATAAAGAGGGGCAATGATTCACTAGTCTGCCTGATGCCGGAATTGGCTGATGTAGTGGTTGAGTTAAAGAAATCTATAACAGGTTCTCCATGGGTAACTGGAAATAATATCTCCTTAGATAATTTTGAAAGATTGTTACACTTTGCTTGCCTTTTAACGTCGGTCCCAGATGTAATTGTAGATAGTTTTGATAAGAGAATTGATCAGGACCTGAACGAATCCTTTTGTTTGCACAGATTGAAATCAGCAAATGCCCGACACTGGACAGTAGTTTTAACGGGAGAAGTGCAAAAATATCAGCTACGGTTTCCAAACCACAGAATAATGATGATGCTTCGCATTCGGAAATGATGCAACTTAGCGAACATGTGCACGAGTAGAATCAGAAGAAAATTCCAGAGATCAGTCTAACGT
This sequence comes from Macrobrachium rosenbergii, assembly GCF_040412425.1. Lineage (NCBI taxonomy): Eukaryota > Metazoa > Arthropoda > Malacostraca > Decapoda > Palaemonidae > Macrobrachium > Macrobrachium rosenbergii. The sequence goes on along the minus strand of NC_089749.1, from coordinate 44,062,680 downwards.
CGTTGTTTCAATTGTATGATAAATAGGCCATGAAAGTAAATCAAATTGCAGAGTGAATGTTATTTCAGTTTACAAATCTTCAGATCATGGATGGAGATTTTGCCCAGCCCGCAGAGTAGAGATTATTCAGGGAAGTCCCGGGAGGTTTTCTAGATATGACAGGAGAATTCCACATGATGCAAGTTCTAGATACACACAAAGGAACGGCAGAATTTTCACAAGATAAGTTCGAAAACGGACACGGGATAATGACTAATCGGTCGTGAGTCACTAGAACCTAGGCCAAATTGTGCATTGGATTATCTAATGGCAATGAAATTCATATTTTCATTGATTCTGGTAGCTCAGTTAACTTAGTAAATGCTGACCTTTTTCACTCGAGGTTTCCAGAGTGCAAATTAGTCCCTTCTAGTGAGACAGTGTGTGATGTACAAGCGAGAAACTGAATATTTTAGGTTCGTCATTTCTTACGCTTTGTATCGGTGGAAGGAACAATAGTAGAACTCCATTTTTGGTCATAGAAGGATTAGCCTTAGGTGAAATGGTTTTGCTAGGACACCCTTCTTGTATCGACATAACATCAACATTCTTCTGATTCGGGGATTACAATAGGTGAGTCAGGGTTGTTTTGTTCCCATATATACACAGGAAAAAACTTTGTGAGAAACTTGGAACACAGTCTGGACATGTGTAACACGGTCATTAGAGAGTGAAGATATTCCGCAGAGATCTTTCCAAAAGGATTTTTGTTGGGAAGATGTTAAAATTGCAACCGCGAGTTCCTACATTAGTTAAAGTGTCGCTGAAGAAAAGTTTCCTTCCTCAAGGTGTGCGTTGTTGAGGAACCGAGAAATTCAAAGACGTTGAGTACGGTGTCAGTGAATGAAATTTCAGTCGCAGGCGTGACTTCAGTAGAATTAGTTAGCTATCAAGACTCAGTGAAAAAATATCACAAGGGTACTTATGTAATTGATTTTGAAGAGTTTAATGAAAAGCATAAATTAGTGAGTTTTTGTGGAGACGGGAATATGTTTCCTAACGAGAGCAACAGTTCCAGTCAAGTTCTACATGAACACTTGGCTAAAGTTGATTATCCTGAATATTCAGATAAGTAGAGAAAGTGTTGAAAGAATGTTTCTAGATATCATTGCTTTGAAGGGAGATAAATTAGGAGTTACAGTGTTTTAGAACATTCAATCCGCCTGAAAGGGTACAAATCCCCACTTTATATATTCCAGCATATCGAATTCCTTTTAAAATCAGAGAAAAGTAGAAAAAAGAGTTCAGAGGTGGGAGTCGGAAGGCATTATTAGACCGTCCAATTCTCGTTTAATTTTCTTTTGCTTGCAGTTCTAAGAAAAGACAGTGAAGTATCAGAGTTGTGTAGATTTTCGTAAATTGAATGAAAAAGCATGCCCAGATAGATATCGGTAGCTTGTTTGCCTGATTTATTGTTGAATCAGTAGCAGAATATATATTCATCTATAGATCTTATGCAGGTTTTGAAGTCCCCTTGTGAGAGTAGCCACAAATATACAGCATTTTCGTACCAAAGGACATTACAGAGAGAGAGAGTTTAATGGATGCCTTTTGGATTACAAGGGTCTAATATGCATTTACTAGACTGGTTAACACAGTACTTCATGGCTTGTTAGGAAAGTCAGTGTTTGTGTACATGGATGATATTCTCCTTGTGCACCGAATACGAATTGAAGAACACATCTAAAGGTGTTGTTAAAAGTCTACAGCATCAAGCGATTGCAGTTTCGCTGGGTTTAAGGTCAAATTGGCCAAATGTGGCAGGTTCTGAAGAGAAAAGTAATCCTATTTAGGACATGTTATCTCTAAAGAGAGTTAGAGTGAATGATGAGAAAGTTAAAGCCATTGTGAAAATTTTCCAGTTCCCAAAACCGGAAACAGATTCGTTCGTTCTAGGTATGTCGGGTTTCTTTCGCCGTTTGTGCGAGATTTTCTACAATAAGCGTGCGCCATTGACAGATTTGTTACGAAGGCGTTAAGTTTGTTTGAGGTGATAGTCAACAATTGGCACTTTTGAGAAGCTTAAGAGCAGCACGGTGAACCCACCAGTTTTGAAGTTTCAGATTTTAGTCAACCACGTTCACCTTAGTGACTGACGCGAGTCAGGAAGGTATAGGTGCGTGTTTGATCTGAAATTTGATGCACCCAATTGCTTTTTATGAAGAAAGTTCAAAACACGTGGTAGTGGCGCAGAAAGGCTGATCGGTTGTGGACAAGGAGGCTTTCGCAGTCGTCTCTAGCCTTGTTCATTTTAAGATGTTGTTGTTGGGGAATAAAGTTGAGATTTTTACAGATCATCAACCGTTGTTAGAGCTTTTTAATAAGCCAAATTTGTCGCCCAAAAGAGCACGTTGGTTCCTAACATTGAGAGATTTTGATGCAAACCTCAAATACATTGAAGGTAAGCATAATGTAGTTGCAGATGCATTGAGCAGATATTTTCCGGTCGAGGATGAGAAATACACCGAATCCTGTGTGGAAAGAGTAAATATTTGGTGTCTAATGTCTCTGATATTAGTAATTCTGAGAGATCGCAGGTAGAGGACATACACGTTCCTACAGTGCATACTTCGGGGAGAAATAGTGAGTCGGCAGTCTCGGGAGAGATTGTTATTCGTGATAGTGAGAGTAACGCTGTGTGTTATATTACGGGTGAAAATGTCACTTGGGACATAGGCTTGCTGGAACAAAAGCAAGATGAAGATAAATTGTTGTCAGATGCTAAGGCATTTTCTTAAAGGGAGTTTCACCGAAGAAAGTTATAAGTTGCCTTTCTGGTCTAGAGTTGGAGAATAATTTATTGGTGAGAAAAGTTAAGTATAACTTGCGAAGTACTCGAAGCATGGGTGAGATACACAAATCATCGTGCCAGAAGTCTAGTACCACAAGTTCTGAACGTATACATTGTAAGTTGGTTCTCCTCATTTGGGTGTGAACAAGACGTATGAAAACGTCAGGTCAAAGTTCTTTTGGAAAAATATGTTTTCCGCAGTAGAAGCCTTTGTGAAGAAGTGTGCTAGTTGCAATGCGAATAAGCCAGCGACGACAGTGTCGTGTCGTTTGGGTTCATATCCCATACCACATGAGCCGTTTCAGAAGTGCATATGGATATTCTGGGTAACTTCTCAGAATCGCTTATGGTTATAGACATTTGTGGTAGTTGTTGATGAAGGATCGACTCGCTTTGTCGAGATTTTCCCACTGAAATACAAATCAGCTGAGGAAGTTGCTATAGCATTTTTAAGGGGATAATTTGTCGATATGGTGTTCCTGGTGTACGATCTGAACAATGTTAGGAGTTTATTAATAAGACTTTAGGCGGTCTTGCTAATTTGTTGGGGATAAAGAAAGTATCCTATAATCCATTATAGACCACAAGCGAATGGAGTTGTGTGAGAGGGCGAATCGGAAAGTAATCGAAGCTGCGCATGACCGGTGGAGTTCCGATACACATTGGGACAGTCTTTGGATGGTGCGACATGAAATATCAATATATGATGAATGACACAATTAAGATATCTCAGCAGAAGCTTTGTATGGATACAAGTTGAAAGGACCTTTTGATTTGTTACCAGGCAGTTCAGGTTGATGTTGCGGTCACTTCATTGATAAATACAGCGAGAGAAAGATTTGCACGTATCAGTAAAAAGAGCAGACTTAGTTAGATGCAATGGTAGAAAATGCTTGAAATCGAGGGAGTAGTTTTTCGATGGGTGATAGAGTGTTTGTTAAAATTGAATGTTCGAATAATCTGAATTATAAATTAAGTCGAGTTCCACGGACATACAGAGATTGTAGAATCAAGAGGGCTTAGATTGTAGTTAAGGAATGTAAACACTGGGTAATGAAATTGACCCATATTTCAGGATCAAAGTTGGATGTAATGGAACGTTTGTATATAGTTAGAGGATAAATGGGTTAATGTTTGTATATATATGATAGCCCAAAAAATTTTTTTGTCTCTTGTTCATTTTGGATATTTGAAGTTCTTAATCATTTGTTTTCGAATGATTTTTGGGAATTGAACATGGGCTAGTTCATACGAATTTGACTCGTGTGTTGAGTATGTTGATAATGTTATGATGTATTTCATCATCTGACACCAATGTTCTTATTTATTTAGAATTTTTGGGGAGGTACTTGGTATATCGGACCGAACAAGTCTGATCTTTTCTTTCGGGTTGGGAGATCGTATTTAGCAGGTAAACCAGGATTTCCCCGGTTCTTTTTAAATAAAGGGAGCTGTATTGTGAGTAGTTATAGTTGTTAAGATCGTGGGAGCGATTGCCATTACGTCAATTGCTATTTTGTTGAGAGTTAGTCAGGTGTTGCGAAATGTTTGCTAACCGGAGTAGAACTTTCATGTCTTTTACGAGATATGATACCTTTTAGTGTTTGGATAGAATTTTTTTATGAGTGAGTTCCGTAGAGTTATTGTGCTTAATAGTGAGTTGACCGTGATTATTCACAAGAGATACACACTTGGAATTAGTTCATTGTGAGTGTTTGATTTTGCATTAGTAGTTTTGGTTTGGTTCAGTAACATGAAACCTTTTTTGTTATAGACCTTTTTCGAGTGTTTTTAGACTCAGTAGTAACATGGGATAGATTAGAGACCATGTTCATTTTAGGAAGATCAGTATCAAGGTTCGGGAGTTGATTGTAAGACGAGTTGTGCTTTAGTTGAGAAGAAGGTGTGTGTGTGACAGTAGTATTTTCCAGTTGCAGTTGTGTCGTGGGTGGTTGGCCGAATTATCATTAGTTCATAGACAGACTCCGACAAGTGTGACTTTAGACAGTTCTGCAGATTACCATTGAGTCACCAGTACTCTTCATGCCGTGTTTTACTGAGAGTATCACGGGATTACAATGATGTCTTCAGGAACAACCAAGTCGGCATCATTTGTTCTTCAAGGATCCAGCTGTTTTGATGCTGCATGCCGTGGCATTTTGATGTCGGACTTTCTCGTACTTAGCGGTGCTGTATTCAACGGTTCGAGAAGATAATTATGCGTCATACGCATAACGAGCGACCTTTGGTAGTGGAGAGTACCTACAACCAAGGTGCCAATGACGGTTCCACCGTTGGAGAGACATTGACGATTCCGTGGTGTTCCAGTATCTGGGAATATGTGTGCCGACAATTTTAATTGTCTTAATAGCTATTTTACTGATAATTCTTGTTGTTGTGGGAAGTAGTAAAAACATTCATTGTTTGTAAGATTACATGTAAAGGCTCCTAAGAACTCAACCCAGTGACTTTGGAAAGTGCGTCATGAGAGCAGTCCTTAAAGCTGCAGTGCAATGAGCATTGCTAATTGAGCATAGTCTATTCTGTTATGTTTTATACATATGCTTTTTGTTTAGTTTGCCGTTAGGAAGAGCGAGACGCTCTTATGTGGTGAACCAAATCTATTTCAGAAAACAAAACACTACAATTTTAAAGGACACATATATGCATTTCATACTTCAATGCTTTAAGATGTGATGAAAGAATTTATGGAGTCAGATGGAACTAAGTCGAGAAGACTCGGTAAAATCTTTGTGTTCAACAAATAGTTTGATTCCTCAACGAGATATTGCCAATCAGGTGATCCTCAAGAAGTGTTATGTATATTCGTGAGGTACGTGCGTTAATTTGATCTAGATTACGCCAAAATCTGCCTAAAGTGAGTTTGATCGTTCATTAACGTGATAGAACACGATTGTCTAGACAGCTTTGGAGAGGATCAGGCTGCGAATCAACAGATAAGATGTCCTGTGGACAGATGTCGATTGGACAGTGTGGACTGTTTGAATAACATGTGGTAGACTGTTTTGACATGATGATTATTGATTTGGGGGTATCGCGTGAGTTTGGATGTTTTCAGGCTATTAGCCATAGTGAGACACAATCAGAAGTGTTTAACGGTTCAGAGTTTAGTTATCTAACTCGATAATTCATTTTATTATGCATTTTAATCTTTGCTGTTTGTTCATTTCTTGTTGGGTTATTTGAATAATAAACCTATTTTTGTAAAACTAATGCGTTTCTTTAAATGGTCCATTATAATTGGTTTGTTGAGAATGGCGAGATTGGGTGGGTGAACTTGAGGCTTGGTGAGAGAGAGAGAGGTGATACACAGAGAGAGAGAGACACGGTGAGAGAGAGAGAGAGAGAGAGAGAGAGAGAGAGAGAGAGAGAGAGAAAGAGGAGAAAAATAGATGTAAGTGTTGTCGTGAGCGAACGTTCATACGCCTCCGTTTCATGAATAAAGATCGTTGGAGCACGTTACGTACACCTTCAAAAAGGTGTTAATTCTGTCCTCGTTACATATATATATATATATATATATATATATATATATATATATATATATATATATATATATATATATATATATGTGCTGAAAGCAATGTCAACATATATATGCTTATTTATGTATGTGTGCATGTACGTTTCCTTAATGTTGTTGTACGGAAGCAGCCCCTTTGCAACCTCTCGCTCAAGTTCTTCGGAAAAGATGGAACGAATTGCATATTTTCGTTGTTTTAATACCTTTGCTCATTGTTACCTTTCTGTCTCCCTCGAAATATTTTTTTGTCTTCCTTCCCTTTTACAAAAAAAGTTATGTTGTCCTTTTTCTCCTTACCCTACCTCACCTTCTCTACTCCTTACTTCTTCATCCCCAGTCCTTCCCCCTACCATTATTGACTCTGGCTTTTCCCCCCTCTTCTCCAACTTCCTTTGCTTCTCCTTCTTTCCCCGTCGTCTCCTTACTCATACTCTACATCTCTACTCCAATCGTGTATTCTTTTAATCCTTTCTCCTACTCCCGTAATATTCCCCCTACCACTACTCTCACCCATGTCCGTCTGCCTCACTTCCTTGCCTAACCTCCTCCTCTTCTTCTTCTTCTTCTCTGGTAACTTAGTTAGAAGTTGGGACTCATCCATCGCCGGCCAGCATACCCAATGCAACCGCCGTCAATTCGAGGCGGTTTAGTTTTTGCTTCGTTTATGGGAGCGTCTCTTTCCTCAGTCGATTTAGCTCATTCCAGCCTTAATTGCTCTGTTTGGAGGTGTTCTCCTTCACCAGCCAATTTATATAATTTAAGCGTAATGGCTTCACTTTTCTTCCCCCTCCTCCCGTCCCCTCCCAACCCTTCCCCTCATCCCCATTGCAGGATGAACCCCACCCCTTCTCTCTCTCTCTCTCTCTCTCTCTCTCTCTCTCTCTCTCTCTCTCTCTCTCTCTCTCTCTCTCTCAGAATGGCTCAAATTAGGCGAAGTGGATTGTGGCTGTAGATTTCCTCTCGCGATTTCATTTTTCCTTCGTGAGTTCTTTTCGATTAATTTCGAATCGGTTTAAGAGCTCTCGGGGTTTAAGCTCGATTCACAGGTGTGGCTGTTATTGTTAGAGGAATATCTCGCCCAGATTCTCTTTTTTTATTCTTTGGATTTTGATTTTGCTGCTGATTGAATTGTTTTGACAAGGAGGAACTATTCTGTTCCAACCACGCGAAATAATCGGTAATGCAGATCTCACGTATATACTAAGGGATTCAGAGCAGATGAAAATCGGTTTTTCGGCAACACCTTTTTATCAAAGCATCGGATAAAGGTGAAAGTTGGCAAGTGTATATTTTATAACCCTACCTAATTTTTGCAAGTATTATTTAGTACCTAAGTTGAATAGTTCTGATACTTATCAGAGTAAAAGTGTGTTTCCTATGCCAGAGCCATCAAAATCGCAGGTAAGGGTTTTGAACACAATAGTGACGTTAACCTATGACGCCATGAGGCTCCACCCACAGTGAAGTGAAGTTTTCATATGGGGAAAACGTCTCTTCACTGTGACTCTGTCCACTTGCCGATAACATTTTCACTGATTGATATTAGCAATGCCAAGAGAAAGAGGAGGTCTGCTCACTTCCCCCGAAATCCCCCATGTAGGCCGAGCTTTTTCTACCTCCTTTTTGCGCCAGCAGGTGAATTGCAGTAATGAGCAGGTAAATGGTGGCAAGCAGGATTTGTCATCGTCCCCTTGATTGCATTATCATTCTAAATAATTTTATTATTATAATTATTATTATTATTATTATTATTATTTTGTGTAAGTTTCATCGCAACTTCCACAGCAGTTATTGGGACTAAGTTGTTTAGCTTGGGATTCTTCAGTTTTCTTGATATTCTTATTGTTTATCCTTTACAAATAATTCAGTGTGTAATTCATCCACATGATGAACCAGTCTGTAGCTCATTTGTTAGACCTACATCTATTTAGGGTGGGAATACAAAAAGACAATCCGTTTTGTTTTACCTCAGGTTTCGACACTATAGCCTTCTATTTGCAGCAAGTCAGGAGCGGTCACTAGAAGTAGAATTCGAATGAAAAGCAATGATACCTCATTTCCCACAATTGGTAGAGGTGTAAATGTCAACGCCATTGTTTTATTTGAGTTAATGTAACCCATTGCTATTTTTCTTTATTTTTTTTTTATTTATATCATACAGCACCCTAAGCAGCGTTCGTATTGTCGCTGCATATAAAAGGTAATGATAGGAGTCAGGATTTTGAGGGCAAGCTGTTATTTACCTACTTAATGTTAATTAAATGTAACACGATTTATATTGATATGCATGGAAAGGAAAATATATGAATGAGGTACATTATTGTTATAGTCACTTTTTTAATAAATATATTTCAGATATACTAATAAAACGTCTAACACTGCACATAATTTGTTTATAAAATGTTTTCATCATAACTCTCGAGGAAGAGGTCATCATCCCCGCCCTCATCGTCGCTAGCGATGTAAATGATGACTGGTTCCACGCTCTCATGGATAGTGTCTAACAGCTCCTGCCGGCACTTCGGGGATGGTCAAGTAACTACTACCCACTGTAGAAATAATTACCTATTCAAGCTATAGTAAATCTTGCCACGAGTCTTCTCGCTTGTATACAAAGTGGCAAGCCGTAGCACAAATGCAGTCTTGCAACCATGGGAGCAATTCCTTATCTTGCTGGCCATCACCGAATTTGTTGAAGCCTAGACTGTGTAAGTATATCCATTCACTGCCTACCTGGTGGATGGGCGGAGCCTCATGACGTCATATGTTTACGTCACGAATTGTTTTAGGATCTCTGTGATTTTCTCGGTTCCGGCATCGGCGACTTCATTTTACTCAAATATCAAAACTATCGAACTTAGGTACTAGATAATACTTGCAAAAGTTAGGTAGGGTTATAAATATACACTTGCCAACTTTCACCTTTATCCGATGCTTTATCAAAAGTTGTTGCCGAAAAACCGCGTTTCATCGGCTCTGAATCCCTTGGTAGGTGCGTGCTAGCATAAACATAATTACACACACTTCCTCATATAGAAGACACACTACCCACCCACTCACGCACTTGCACTATGCGTATATATTACACACAATAAGTATATAAGTTACACGTATTATCCTCTGTATAGAAGTGGCTCCTGTCTCCAGCAAGTCCCTTTAGGATGACGTCGCTAACCCCAGACCCTTTGGCACTTTGACTGCAACCCACCACAATCGAGTACATAATCAGGAACGCACCAAGTTTCTTCATCCGACGGATATTTCTCGGGTTTATCTATGTTAGGGCGAGGTTGACAGTTTTGTCTGGTCAGCACTTGGATGGGTGACCACGTGTGGTTGGTAACGTTATCCCGTTATAAACATGCTTCGATCATGATAACGTCTGGAACACTTTTCAGATTTCCTTCTCGGACTTAGGGAGTACTTAAGAATTAGTTAATTAAGTAAAGAATTGCATAGTTTAATCGAAGAGGGGAAGAAGAAACCGTTGATATTGATGAAAGTCTCCCCGTAGAAATGGACTAATTGGCAACTTAGGACTTAGTCTTCAGCGCATTCTGAGAATTACCAATTAGCTTAGCAAAATGACAGCGGCCAATTTGTATCTCAGAAGTGTAATAAATGCTGAGTATCATTTATTTTTCGTTTCCTTTACAGAAAAATAACCTTTTCGGTACATCTTATGTTTTATATACAGAATATCAATCTTTTCGTTACCATACACTTTTTTTTTTTTTTAGTTTCATATAACTTACAGAAAATTCACGTTTTGTATTAGATTCTTTTTATTCAATTAGTATATGAATTTATAGGAAATATATCACGAAGTTTGCTTAACCTTTACCCATTAGTGATACAAATACAGTATTATTGGTGAAAAACAACGATATTGTTTAATCATAACTATACAATAATATTTTTCAAAAACGATAATTCAGACAACTTTGGTACGATATTGTAGGCTGAGACATGATCTGGGAATCCTGCTCAGTGTTGTTCTTCCGATTGTGTGGAAACGACCACAGCTAAGGTCGTCTGATTTAAGCGACCCTGTTTTTCAGGTGTATGTCTACTTTCCTTAGTTATACATCGAGTTTTATAGTGTCCATATAGTGCAGAAGTCGTCATAATAAGTTTAGGCAATGGAGTGCCGTAAATAAGTTATCTAGGAAAATGTCTTCATTCATGGTGGTGTTCGCCAGGACCGTGGAGGTGAGTCATTTGCTCATAAAAGAAGTCATTTGTCTCCCTCCAGGGGAGCAGACGATTAGGCATTTATCCGAGTAGTAACGTTGTTATTAATAAAAAATTCATATATGTGCTGTCAGTTTGAAATTTACGCTTGCAATACTTGAAGGACATCTGCCAGTTTACCGTGGAGTTGACTGTCGTACGGTGGCATAAGTGTTATAGGCCTAGTCGAACACCGAAACTGATAATCAGTATTCAGTGAGCCTTAACGGGAAGCTTCGTTATGAATGTCACACAATACAGCTAACAACGAAATGTTAATCATACACCCATAATTTCGCTTTATATCATACCGTTGTCACTTGGGAATGTAGGCCTACTGTACTTGATAACGGACATGTGCAATAGTGTGACTTCAGTTTTGCCATCAGTGTTGCCTACTTTGGGCAAACTCTTGCGGAAATTGAGAAAAAGATCATTTAACGAATTCAAAAGAGCAACCACAACTGGTTTTGCTTAGGCTCGTAGACAGTGTTGAATTAGCCTATGCGGACATTTAATGTCTTATGTTTGTCGTACGGGAAAAAGCGTGGTTGCCTGCATGTGCTAACATCATCTGGCTGATGCAAAGAAATATGCTGTAGAAAGCGTATACTAGGCCTATAAAAAGACATCGTACGCGCTCAAAGGGAATTATAAAGAAAGAATGTCTAAATGACTGGTGAAGTGTTAACATCTGGAGGATCTGGGAATCTTCCCGGGTCAGCCTATCCATTAAAACCTTTCGGAGATCACTTAGAAGAAGGGAAGCCGTTTTGCTGATCCTATACCCCAAAGGACAGGAATTTATGGAGAGAGAATTAGGCACAGCAAAACAATACAGTAGCAAGATTTTAGTGAGCATTATTTGGTTTGAATAACTATACTCTGTTTTATTAACCTGGCGAAAATGCACTTAGAAGTAGTCGGCAACTTGATGTTGATGTTTAATGTATGATGCCCGTATAACTTCGGCATATTCCATATGTTATTTGGTGATACGAGTGAAAGGTCGTTTGATAATCCAAATTTCAACCTTAAATATACATATGGTATGTTTGCTAATAGTGCTGAGTTGAGAGATGGTGAAAAATGTGTTCATAAATCCAAAAGTAAATATACGGTCACCGCAGTCAACGTCTTGCAATGGGTTTAGGGTACGTCATATTCTTGCAGAACGTGTCTATATATTTTCCGTAGTCCTCACGCATATTGGAACAAATTACACGAATTAATAGAAGAAACATGTAATTATTAACATTTTTTAAAGGCTAGATTCTGCTTTAAACATGAAATTGATAAAACTAGTGTAGGTGAAACTTTGTGGGGAGCTACAATGAGCAGAAATTACATGATAGTAGTATTGCAACACTTTGGTTAGCGTTTTGACGCCATATCTGCAATTCAGTAGTTGCTGTGGGTCTTTTTGTTGGTGCACACACTAAAACAATAAGGTTCACAGACTAAACAACACTCTAGGCTTTCACGATAATCACAGTAGACTATACTGACTGGTAAGAAAGTTCTCTTTCTTGTCATTTATTATTTAGTAAAGACAAAGATATAGATAAGACTTCAAACATGGATTAGAAAACAAAACGCCCATATTCACCTCGGTAATTTATCTTGATATTTGACTGGTATAGCACAAGCATACAATACGTAGGCATATGCTGTACCGGCCTTGTGCAGAAATACAATGTAGGTTAAAGAAAAATAGGATTTGCAGTGCATAACACACAAATACATAATGTGCGATAATAACGAAATTTTTATTAAGTAACTGGGACGGGACAACAGGGTTTTCAGTTTGGGAAATACTATAGTCTGTGTCAGCAGATGTGTAACGAAAAATTGTCTTCAATAAACTTATTGTCATGGCAACACAGCTGATGATACCGGCTGTTGATTTGCTTAATTCCATCTAATGCAAATATACCCAAATAGACTGGGTTCCTACCAAAGCACTTATTTACATGCGAATCACGGGATTATACACACATCCACGCACAAATAATAACTCTATTAGTCATGATGTCCTTTTGACCTCCTACAGATATACCGGGCCTATGATGATACAATAACTAAGGACACATAAGAAATACTGATAAATATATAGCGTATATGAACAACCCGAGGAGGAGGCGGGTTGCGGGAAATGATCTAACTTGACGTTGGATTCAGAGCTTCAGCTGAAATTGAATTGCTGTTGTTTTTAGCCCAGTGTCAGTTTGCACTTATCTAAAGTAAAATTTCTTAAATGTAGTAGGCAATATGTATGGTAAAGGCATCCGTTAACCATGAAATTAGTGAATATGCCGAAAGACTTGAGTGCACAATATTGTTTCAGTAGCGATTGTTATCAGCATTTTATAACTGACAACTCATATAATATGAAACTAGTACAGACTCGAGTCATTGTGTAGGTTTGTTACGATTTCCTAGAAGTGTATATCCCTTTCATACTACCAATGTCTGGCATGCACGTTTCAGTTACGTCTCGTTTTTCATAAATTTTGATGTAACTGACATAAGTCATTATGCCGTAAGTGATGTTGTAAGAAAAGACTCGACTGACTCAGTCAGAACCGCAAAATTCCTTTCTATTCCGAATGTTGCATACTTGTCATTGTCTTTCTTTCGTGCTAATCTCAGTAATAACCTTCATTATATTGCTTATTGTTTGAAGAAAGTGAGTCAGGTCTATGGTGCACTGGGCGGGGAGGGTAATGCTACAGCTCTTTGAAATTCCAGCGGAAAACATTTTAACAAACTTGCTATGAACACGGCGGGCTGTAATTTATGGAAACCATGATCACTGTATGAAATGTTGCAGAAAAGATTTATTTAAAATGAATGATTTATCTGTATTTAACCTGTGTAAGCCTAATGAAGCTAAGCATTCAGAATGCAGTCTCATGATTTTCGCTTTCCCGATGGTACTAAAGGGAGCCCTCATTTCTAACGGTTTTTGAAATACGTTTCTGCCGTTTATCACATTAAACAATTTGACCACAAACCCAGAAAACCATACAACCATCATCAGGCCCTGACTTTCAGTATCTGTCTATTTTAGTCAAATTGATTATTATGAGTGGCCAGGGATGGTTTTTGGTAAAATTAGCATAGGCCTAAGTACAAGAGTGCGGTACACCTTCTCTGTTACTAAATACGGCAAAAGCTTGTCATCATTAAAAAAAGTGTTTGTTTATCCAAACAAAGGATATTTAAAAAATCTGTAATTTGGAGCACATTTAGAGATGTATGATTTCCAACGGTCCCAATTTTACCTCAAACAGGGTAACAATAAAAAAGGCTAATACATGATAAGGAAAAGCTCAGTCTAGCTGGAAATCTTACGCAATTTTTTTTCGATGAGCACTGTTGTATAAAAGGGCAGAGTATGTTGTTTAATGTTACAATTTTTACTAAAAAAATGCTGAATTTTGTCAGTTCATCTTTAATATAAAAAAGGCGAGGCTTAGTCCTATATTACGGTGCTTTAGGGCAATGGGATCACCGTTATTTCTCTGTCTCCATTTGTTTGTAATTCTCTCTCTCTCTCTCTCTCTCTCTCTCTCTCTCTCTCTCTCTCTCTCTCTCTCTCTCTCTCTGCATTCCTTTGTTATTCTCTCTCGTCTCTTTCTATAAGCGTTCGTTTGTTATTTAATCTCGTGTCTCCCCAGCATTTTTTCCTTATCCTCTGTCTGCGGGCGAGTTCATCCCACAGTGTTGCCATGAACAATTGTCAATGAATGTTAATCTTTCGGTGACGAGAAGTTGAAAAAAGTATAACAACTTCTTCTGTAGCATGAAGTTAACGTTTAAAATACATACACGCATGTATATGTATATATATAAATATCTATTATATATATATATATATATATATATATATATATATATATATATATATATATATATATATATATATATATATATATATATATATATATATATATAAATATATATATAAATATGATATTATATATATTATTATTATGATTTTATGCTGTCACTTGGTAAAATACGTGTAAGTGCTGCGATTGAGGAAATCAGGATCCCGGTCTATGATAGAAACCTTTTCGTTGTACCTTGATAGGGGAGGTTCTCCCCGTGTGACACCACCATAAAGGCCGATACCTGCGCAGGTCTGCCTGTGTGCAAGTATACCTTCACCACTGACGATACGGTTTCTTTCTCAGTTCTCAATAGCAGCCATGGCGTCAACATACGATGCTGTAGCAATAACTGGCTTGCTGATAGCAACATAAAATAACAAACGTCACAAAAAAAGACACCCATTGAAGTATTGGTTATTATTAATTTTTAACATTTATTAACAGTGAATTAACAGACATAATCAACAATTGTTTATTTTGTTCCATAACTAAACAATATTTTATTGATCTCATTTTCAAAACTGAATTATGTACATGATGCATAATCATGAATAGACGCACTTAGGCCTAATTCTGTTTTACATCACTTGCTATGTTGAATAGTTATTCACTTTTTTTTTTACTTGCTTATATGGTTTATAACCGTGGATAGATATATACTAGCCTTGTCAACAGCAGAATCAGCCTCCTTTAGTTTCTCGACTAATTTAGAGTAAGCAACACTTTTGTTTTTAATCTGTTATGATAGTCTTTAGATTTTATCTACCCAAGACATTCAGTAATGAGGCTGCCACTTGCAACCTTCAATATACACAATTACTATGCCTGTGGAAAATTGGTAAAATCATAAATGTGTATTATTCTGATATCTCCACCAATATTTAAAAAATTGAATAACTCCTATACATCAATAAATGTATAACATTTTAAAAATTCAGTAAAGTTCCGCACTCTCAGTTTCTGACTGGAACAAACGCTTCTTACGAGGACGGGAAGAAAACTGAGCAAAAAAGCCGCATGAGCCAGAGTTGCCAATTGTAGGTTCTTCATGGCGCTAGGATCACCCTCAAAATGCGCTAAAAAAAAAGCGCTAGATTTACTAGAAAAGGAGCCAATAAAAGGTTCTAAGAATTAAAGTATAAAATGATTCATCCCTTCCAAAATAATGCTTTAGCGCTGAAAATTTCCATGAGTATATGACACACTATTGAAGGTTGTGGATGCGATGATGACTTACAAGCTTGCATTGAAGAAGAAGAAAAGCACCACTACCCAGTGCTCAGGTAGTAATTCAGTGATATCCTGTGGTGTTGAAGGTTGTGGATTAGATGATGACTTATAAGCTTGCATTGAAGAAGAAGAAGAATAATACCACCACCACCCAGTGCTCGGGTAGTGATTCAGTGATTTCCTGTGATGTTGAAGGTTGTGGATGCGATGATGACTTATAAGCTTGCATTGAAGAAGAAGAATACCACCACCACCCAGTGCTCATGTAGTAATTCAGTGATTTCCCGTGATGTTGAAGGTTGTGGATGCGATGATGACTTACAAGCTTGCATTGAAGAAGAAGAAGTCGACCACCACAACCCAGTGCTCAGGTAGTAATTCAGTGATTTCCGGTGATGTTGAGGGTTGTGGATGCGATGATGACTTATAGGCTTGCATTGAAGAAGAAGAAGAAGACCACCACTTCCCAGTGCTCAGGTAGTAATTCAGTGATTTCCGGTGATCTTGAAGGTTATGGATGCGATGATGACTTATAAGCTTGCATTGAGCCAGTATCTTGCGATACCTCCTTAGGAAGTTTATAGTCATGGCAGCACCTGCCATACCTCTTCAGCCCATACTTGATAGTTAATATTGAAATCAGTGCATGAACACTCATTCATGTGGCTGAAAACACCCTCCACATCTGCATTTGAGTGAGGTAAGGTCAACATTGTCATTGCAAATTTGGCGAGGTCACTGAAGAGATTTTCTCCCGTTGCATCCTTGTAAGATAAAATTTCTGTCCAGAGTTCTAGGGTATCCGAATTAAGCTGCCACACTACGTAATGAAGCTTTTTCCACTGGAATTCAATTTTGGGGAGAAGTTCATCACTATCAATACACCTTGCTAGATCCAACATTGTAGGCTTAATTGGTTTCAGGTATTCATTTGCAATGAGATATGACATTGACTTTAGGATGTGAAAATTGTCTGGCAACCGTTGTTAAAGTTGCTTTACGAGTTCTACTGCAAACTGTATGCATCTCCTACGAATATCTTTCTCATCAGGAAACTTATTTTGTGACATTTCTTTCTCAAATTCGTATCCCAGGTATGGATTAGGATCTAAGAAGCTTTGTATCGCATCCCCTTATTTTATCTTCTTTCCAGGGTTGACTGCCTTTGAAGTGATTGAATCAGTAAGATGAACAAGGTCATTCAACAGTTTAGTTGGATCATGTTGCTGTGCTTCAAATTCCTTATTCACACGCTGAACTTCACCGGAGATATGCTTCAGAAATATTAAAAATACGTAGTGTTTCTTATCACAATACATTTCATACAACACCTGAGCTGTGTAACATCGTTCACCATTTCTTGCAATTTCAGAATGAGTTTTAAGCTCCAGCCATTGCTGTAATATTCTGACAATAGCTGATTCTATGGACATCCATCTTGTTTGGCTGACCTGTAATAGTTTTAAAGGAGCCCTACCATAATTTATCAATGAATAATTATTCTTGTACTTGGTTTGGTTTGGCGAGTTGCAGAATGAGGGAACCAATTATATGTTTCTCTAATCATATAGTCTGAGTTCCTTGGGAAATTTTCAGCTGAAGCATGCGACACAGCTAATTGTAAGGAGTGACACACCCACTTAATTAGCACCAAATGGGGAACTTCTACTTTCAGTTTAGCAAAATAGCATAAGCCCCATTATTAACACCCGTTATAACTGAGTCATTATCTGTTCCTATTGCAACAAGTCTTGATAACTCTAGACCAGATTCTTTAAGGATTTCTTCAAAGCAGCACAAACACCACTGGCATCACAGTCATCCAATTCTACTAAGTATAAGAATGTGACAATTACTTTTCTACTTCTCTCAGAAAAGTAATTTAGTTACCGAAAATATCATTACTTTCATCAATCAATAGGCTGAACTGTGTGTTACCTATATCAGATTTTAAATCATTCACAAAATGTGGTGCAAGGACATTGCACACAATGGCACTACACTTGGACCTTTTCAACTTGAGATCTTTGCATCCTTTACTGTTTGCAAATCGTGTTTTGCAAAGATCACTCAGGTGATCAACCACAAGCAAGGCACGGTGCACTGCTATGAAAAGTGCCATATTTCCCTCACTCTCTCGTACATCATCATTTATTTTTTCAAACTGAAGAGTGGTTTGTCGCTGAGTGGAAAATGGCTCTTCAGCTTTATGCTTTGGTGCATTTCTGTGTCTCTCAATGTCACTTAATTTGGCAGACAGTATACAACGGCAGTACTTGCTTGAGCATTTCGTATCTTCTTGAACTATCTTCCTTAACCAGCTTTGATATTTAGGGTCTTTTAGCCACTCGGACCTAAAATGTTGCAAGCAATTTTTGCTCATCGTCAATAAATAACAAACGAAAAATGAGTTAACTCCGGTAAATTCGGTCATTCATAAATTATCAACCACTTCTCACAGTGTATCAACTGGGCTGATGAACACGGACTGATTGAACGAATGAAATCTTGAAGAGAAGAGAAGTGTAATACAGTGCCAAAGTGGACCGTTACGTATTTGGTTTAAACATGAACGAAAGCAATAGCGAACGTGTTCAAAGTAGCTTTACGGACTCCTACACCACCTAAAATCCCAGTACCTTGAAAAGAAGAGTAATACAGTTATGCATCAGTGGGTTGCATACGTTGTTCAAACTTGTTACGTACGCAATAGTGAACTTGTACAAATCCCTGCACCAGACATGATTTCAATTTCCTTTTTTTTTCTTCTTCTTTTAATGACTTGTGCCTTTCTATATTTCTCTTTATAATAAAATTGTTCAAAAGCGCTAATTTTCGCGCTAAATAAATCCGAAATGAGCTAAAGGAAGAGCTAAACATAATAATTTCGCCCTCGACTCCCCTCACTAACGTTCAGGCGCGCCTGCGCAGGTGGTTTCGACACAGGCATATCGATTGTGAAGAACTATTGGTTCAGGTCGCCTGCGTAGGCAGAACAAACTTTGCAGGTTGTCCACATTAACGTTCAGGTGTGCCTGTACAGATCGACTGTGCAGGCAGACTGCGCAGGTAAACCTGAACGTTAGTGGTGGCCTTAGCTCTCAGGAAAGTAAGAAAGGATGATAATGGAAGAAAAATAAATACGAGGCGAGGTATGAAAATGTATGGAACAAAAATCAACGCTTAATGACTTGAAAGAGTAGGACCACATTAACTCTAATGGATAAAAGGAGGTAAACTGGAATTACTGTAGGCTCGCCCAAACTGACATTGGTTGTTCAGTTTAAGTTACCTACCCATTAGGTTTGAAATGTAAGTTTCAGTTATTTCACATTTTGAGCCGTGTTTAGTCTTTTGAAAATGCTGATAATTGCATAGTTTTTTCTTATATTTAGTGCAATTTCTTCCAGTTTGGGTTAAATATATGGAGAATATATAAAAACATTCTGCATGAAATAGTGTTGATTCGAAGCCCATTTCAAGAAGTAGACTTAGGCGACCGTGCTATTTACTTTTGGACTTTGTCCCAGGTCGGTGACATTATTAACAGACATTACTTGTATTTGAGGAGAAATTGGGTTATCAAATAAGCTTTTCATTTGGATCACCGAATAAATATGTGCAATGGAACGACGCTGTTTGGACATATTACCCTCAACCAGTCACCATCAGATTGCTGCCTACGTGTAAGTGTAGACTGTATTCGCCAGAATAAAAAAGTAGCACATAAGTTCCGGTATCTAACTTATTTAATCTGTCAGCGAACCCCTTTAGTTTCATTAGTTATAGTTTTTAGTTTTCTCGAGTACTTTGTTTAGTGTTATTAATGTTTTTCAGGAGGTACGACTTGACTATCATCTTGAGTGTCTAAGTTATTACTTTTGCAATTTTGATATTTGGGCAGTTTATCGAATAGTTTGGTTGCAATGTGCTCAGAGTCGAAGATGGTGCACCATTGCGAAGTATTGCAAAAATAAGGCCATTTGGCGCCTGTTTTGCGCTCACGTAGACATACTGTACACACATGTAAATGTGTGTGCATGTATGTGTGTATGCATGTAAAAAAAAAAAAAAGATACGAAATTAAATGACACATGGCGCCAAAAGATACTTGTTTCTTGTCATCTGCATGTATGATTTACTTTCGTTATTCTTTGTCCTTCCATTTCTTTGTTTTGATTTGTCTAAACCCATATATATATATATATATATATATATATATATATATATATATATATATATATATATATATATATATATATATATATATATTTTTATATATTAAATCTTAGTAGATGTCGAAATCATCAACACACAATCACGTGTGGAGTTCCCGTCGGTGGAAAGCAAGCCACTGGCCTTGCTTTCCACCTGAGAGACCTGGGTTCATCTCTTCTCTTTATATATATATATATATATATATATATATATATATATATATATATACTTTTTCTTAAATCTTAGTAGATTCATCCATCTCTTCCTTTGCCAAATCTTTTTTTACTTATCTTTTTCCCCTCTCTCCTGGACATCGTTCTCCGTGTTTTCCATTTTCCACTTATCTGTGCTTCGCGGAAATAACCGTGCTGTGTCAGTATTCATTCCTTTGTTTTAGTTGCCAGTCGTGGGGATCACTGTCGGCTCTTGATAGCGGGAAACACGTTCGAAGGAGGAGTTGTGTCTTCTTGTTTCTTATGGAATACTCGTCGTGTAGGCGTCTTTGAATCAATATACGTGGATGAACACATCAAGGAAGAGTGTGTGTGTGTATATATATATATATATATATATATATATATATATATATATATATATATATATATATATATATATATATATATATATATATATATATATATATATATATATATATATATATATATATATATATATACTATATACATACATATATATATATATACACTATATATATATATATATATATATATACATACATACATATATATAATGTATATATATATATAGAAAAAGATAAAAGGCCCATATATTTCGGACATTTCTTCTTCTGTGTCACTGTTCACTGGTAAAATATTTTACCAGTGAACAGTGACAGAAGAAGAAATGACCGAAATATATGGTTGCAACATAAATAGTATTTTTAAGGGCCTTTTATCTTCATATACTGTTGGATTACAGTAGAAGGGATTCATATATATATATATATATATATATATATATATATATATATATATATATATATATATATATATATATAAAAATATATATATATATATAACACTAAGCCGTTTCCACTATAAAATAGGAGAGGGAAGGGAGTGGCCTTCAGAGAAAAGTAAAACGACCCGGTTGTCGTTGCCACATTTACACCGTAACTACAGTTTCAAGAATAAACCCTATACGCCTACATAGCAGGATCTTCCGCATTGTTTCGAGAAACCTTGCATTTACTGCAGCATTCTATTTTGCTCACACTCTCTTGCTTCCTGGATATTGAGGGCCTTCCTTTTTGACGACTTTCATTTCATCTAACTAGCCCTTTCTAGGTCTTCCTCTTTTCGCTTCTGACACTTTCGGATTATACATTCACTTTATAAACCTATCGTCCTCCACATGACGAGACCATATCAAAACGTTGATTAATTGTTCCACTTTGTTACCACTGCTCTGTATCTTCACATCTCTCACTATTTCAGTTCTTGCGGGAAATACCTTACTGAAAAGATAATTATAGCAACAACTTGGCCTTTTCTTTTTTATTTGCATTCAACAATCACACTTTGCTGTCATAAAGGGGAATTGGCTCGACAGTCCTTTCACATATCCCTACTTTGGATTTCATTACCGTTCTGAGTCTATCTCAATCCTTTGCATACACCTTGCAATCTCTCTTGCTTCACATATTATACGACTCGCCTATTCTCTCATCCTGCCAGCAATCGTTATATTTGCTCCCAAATATATGTATGAATTAAGCGTTCCCATTATTTCACTATTCATGTTTACATTTATTGTTCTTTCGTAGTGTCCATTTACTTTCATTGCCTTGTTCTTGGTAATATTTATTCTGAACTTTCCCCCGTAGGGGGTAGGGCCGTCAGTGCACCTCACGGGGTGCACTGTAGGCATTACTAAAGGTTCTTTGCAGCGTCCCTTCGGCCCCGAGTTGCAGCCCCTTTCATTCCTTTTACTGTACCTCCTTTTCATATCTTTCTTCCATCTTGCTATCTACTCTCACCTAACAATTATTTCAAAGTGCGACTGCGAGGTCTCCTGTTACACCTTTAAAGCTTACCTACTCTCAATTTCCTTTCCAGCGCTGAATGACCTCACAGGTCCTAGTGCTTGGCCTTTGGCCTAAACTCTATATTCCATTCCATTCCATTCCATTCCATTCTGAACTTTCTCCTCTTGCAGACATTCAGAGTCTTTTAGTAGTTTCTGCAGCGTCTCCTCACATTCTGTAATTGGTACTGTATTTATCTGCAAATTCAATCAATCTGCATTCTGTTTATGACTTATTTCTTTTCTTGCAGATTGGTACTTGAGTCTACTTTCTTCTAACTTTTCTTATCACTCCATCCATAAAGATACTGGACAGTCGTGGAAGTAATTCACCCTTGTGTCAGGTCCACTTTTATACTAAACCAATAACTTTCCCCTCTAACTTGTTTCAGCACCCACTTTATGTCCATCATTAGAACATTTAACCACTCCAAACAACTCACCTTCTGCACCATAAATCCTCTACACCCTCCACATTGCCTCTATTACCCTATTGATCCTGTCGTTAAAATATAATATATATATATATATATATATATATATATATATATATATATATATATATATATATATATATATATATATATATATATATATATATAATACTTTAACGTTGAGTGATGCAAAGGGCCTCAGTGGAATTCTGCCACTCATGCCTTCCTTGTGCTTTATTATCTACAAATCCCCAGTCATTTCCAGCCTCCCTTGCAGTTCTTACCCAAGTAGGTCCCGCCCTCCATCACTTGTTACCCACAGGAACCGAGCTGACACTTATCACGTTTTATTATCCCAGGGGTTATGAAGGCTATTTCCAAGCCATCTCCATCACTTGTTTATTAGTATCTCATCTACACATGAAACTTCCGTAGTTCCCCTTATGGTATCATTTCTCACTCGATCCTGCCATCTGACTTCTAAATTTCTTCTTAAAGATACTTTTCAAAACCAGAACTTTTCGAAGGTATTGTTTAATTATTATGCCATGATTAAGTTCCTTATAGCAATGCAGCACGCACTACATTAGTGTGCAGTTGCAGTCAATTTGATTTCCAAATCTTATTCAGCCTCCACATTGTTTGCTAAGTCTTCTTTAGCCTTATTAAATTCTAACTCAAGAGAACCTGTACTTTATATCATTGTTCCTGAATTTTTTAAAGATTCAGCTAATCCTTTTTTCCATCTAATGTTGCCATCCCTCCGTGCATAATCCGTCCTCATTACTTTTGGTTTTTGTGCAGTTATTTTGAGTTCCAGTCTCGATGTATGATGCGTTCTATTAAGTAAGCGCTGTAAATCTTGTGGTGCTTTGCTGATTAAAAAACATCATCTGTATATTTTAATTCTGCCAACTTTCTGACGTTACTCTGTTTTAGAATATATGAAAAGGGGAAACAACAAGTTAACAAACTTTTCGGTGTAGCACCCCACTAATTATTACAATTTCATTTGACAAGGCCCCATCAGCAGTAACTTTGCATCTAATTTGTATCTGGATAATTTCATTGAACTTTACATATTTAACAGAAATGCCATATGACGCAAGACCTTCCATAGTATTGGCCTGTAGACTCTGTCAAATGCCGTGTTGTAATCAATATCACTATCTAGACTTGTGTGCTTAGCATGGTCAACTACGTGTTCTTCATCTCATCACTAAAGTTTTTCTGTAAATGCCGTTTGCTTCTGTCTGTCCTTCATTGTATCCCAATTTTCATGTGATATCTATGGTTTCTGTCTTGGTACTCCATATTCTAGTACTCATTCATTTTTGCTCTCCTTAGATATGGTTTTAGAACTGCAAATCTATTTTGACATTGAAGCTTTATCGTATGATACCTAGATAATCTGCCAACTTTTTTGTTGACAGAGCATCTAATTATAATACAGTAATAAGCTGGTGATCACTGTCGTCATGTGTTCTTTTGTAGCTCCTAACATTCCGTAGTGATCTTTTGCTCTCTTGATTAATGGCTGTGTTATCTGTTTGGTTTCTGTGACTGCCATGTGGAGAATTCCAACTATATATATATATATATATATATATATATATATATATATATATATATATATATATATATATATATATATATATATATATGTCCTATTTTTATATATATGTATATATAATGTCCTTTTTTTGGAAGTGTACCGTAAGCCACCAGATTATTTGCAGCATAGACACCGATTTCACCCAGTTTTCGTTTGCGGTCTACCCCAGGCCACCCTTGCCCATTAAATCTTCCGGAACCTTCATTGTTCACACCAACTTTTGCATTCATATCACCAATAGAAATTCCCATCTCTCTCGTATTTTATAACTTTCTGTAGTTCTATGTAAATTTTATCCCTTATTTTTTCGGAGAGAATAATACTGATATTGCTCCAAATCTTGCCAGCAGTATTTATTATTCGCTGCTCTCCAGTCAGACAGAGGCTTTTCTACGTTTGTTGTCAGGATCATGCCTACTCTTCTGTACCAGTGCCATCTTTCCGTCATGAATAAATGTACACATTAACCCCATCCAATCCTGTTCCTATTCCATTTCACCGTGATTCACAAACAGCTAAGATGTCCAGTCCATATCTCGAATTCATTTTCTACCTATCTTTCCAGAAATTTATTTCAGGCTCGTAAATTCCAATTTCATCCTTTCGTATATTACTCAAAGCTCACTCCCTAGTTGACTAAGGTTACTCCTGCCGTTGCCTGTTGGTTAGTTAACCAAAGGGGAAGGTTTTCCGCCAGGCGTCCATGGTTGAAGCCGAAGAGACCAAGCAGCCAGTGCCTTAACCCTAACCATCATACTGCTGCCAATGATTTCTGGTTCGCTGCATGAGCAAGGCCACACTTTTCAAATGTGGAACCAGCCTTCAGCTAAAGAGGTGTCTACCTACGAGGTTCCATCGAGCGTTGTTGGTCATGTCAGGTGCGCAACTTGACCAGGGCAACAGGATGGAATTGTTAGTATTGTTCAGAAATAGCGCTGTCGCACTGAGGTCTTAGGATAAATTGCAGCTAATGCTTTGTTTCATGTACAATAATATTTCATATCTTTATAATATGTTAAATTTTCGCTAAATTAATGATATGAAGATATGTTAAATTTTCGCTAAATTAATATGAAGATAATGATTTTAACTATATTAAGAAATCTTGTTGCCCGTACAGTATGCACTAGGAGAGTATCAGTGTAGTATATTTGTTCTTTTGACCACAAAAAATTAATGTTTATATGCTTTTAAACTATTCTGCTTCCGCATATCTATCAATTTTAGTTATATTGAATGTATTCTATACTTTTGAGTGTTTTTCTATTACATATACAGTATATATTATATATATATATATATATATATAACCAACAGGCAACGGCAGGAGTATATATATATATATATATATATATATATATATATATATATATATATATATATATATATATATATGTATGTGTTCAAATATTCAAACATATAAATACGCACACGTACGAAAAACCACGGCTATTTATCTGCTTAAGATTAAACGAAAAACAGACGGAAAAATCAGCTCATGTCTGCCCCGATAAAAGAAAGAAATAGGAGAGTGAACTGCAAATAGCCGACAATCTATAACTGAGCTTTTCCACTGTATGCGTAAGAGCTCACTAATGACTATGCAAATGAGACCACACGATACGTATCATGTCGTGGAAAACCATTAAGTGGATTCGACATCGGCCATAACAGAGATGAGTTGGTCTTTCTCATCCGCATAAAATGACATACTTGGACGACACAATACTTGGCTCTCACGGGGAGAAACAATACTCCTACTCTTACACTCTCTCCCGGAGTGTTGCGCATTTGGGCGTCCGTCGAATAGGGTGTGCTTGTGGGAGCTTGTTTGAATGTGTGGGTGTGTGTGTGGGGGGGGGGACGGGGGCGGATGTGGTGTAGGGTGTTGGGGCGGTAACGAGAGGCTTGTTATTAGAAACGTGTGTATGATTAATCCCGACGTAGGCTCGCTCTCTCTCTCTCTCTCTCTCTCTCTCTCTCTCTCTCTCTCTCTCTCTCTCTCTCTACTGGCTTCGTAGCTCGGATGTTAGCATGTCTAGACCGTGGCCTGGCTCTGGATGCCCCACCTTCGACTCACGAATGGACGAGAAGGGACAGATGGCCGCGTTCCCTAAAATCTCTAGTGCGCATCTGTTGTCCTGAACAGTGAATTAGGTACCTAGTTGCTAGGCTACTGCTGTAGGTCGCATCAAGGGTGGAGAGAGATTAGGAGAAAAGACTAGCCTTGAGTGTTCTTGCTCTATCAAAACTGTATAATCTCAAAGCAGGAGGGCCTCTACAAGGTATTCCTCATCCAAGAGGTTGAAATCATTGTAAGATATTCTCCTTCTCTCGCTGTCTTGGTCGTTTTAATGGCAGACACCTTTTCGCATAGACCTACACAAGTCATGGTTGCTGGGATATTGCTCCAGTATTATGCTGTTGGTTCTTGAATGCTTTGCATATTGTGTGTAATTACAAGTACATGGGTTATACACACATTTATATATATATATATATATATATATATATATATATATATATATATATATATATATATATATATATATATATATATATATATATATATATATATATATGCATGTTCCACGCGCCTTTTCCCTTGGTGTGGTTTGTGCTAGGGATGCATACCTTTCCAGTTTATCGGCAAGTTTTTTTGGATGAGGTCACTAACCTTATACTTTTTCATCTTAGTTGCGATAGAATATAGTCGAACAATTAATCAGTACTTACGCCAATAGATGCACAACAGAGTGCCTGAAGTGCTTCACCTTGCTTGCGAATCGAACCGTGACTCCTTCACTGGTGAGTCGAGTACTATGACAACTAGACTAAGAAGGCCGCCCATATATATATAGTATATATATATATACATATATATATATATATATATTTATATATATATATATATATATATATATATATATATATATATATATATATATATATATATATATATATATATATATATATATATATATATATATATATATATATATATATATATATATATATATATATATATATATATATATACATACACACACACAAACATACATACGCATATGCATACACATATGATTAGAACCACAAAGATACTTGATTTAAAATCACAGGTGAAGAAATACCATACCGATGTAGGTTCTGACTGGTTTCGACTTTGTCAGTGGCTTAGCAATAAAGTCGAAACTGGTCAGGACCTACATCCAGGATGTTATTTCTTTACCTGTGGGGTTAAGTGATATATATGGACATGTACATACACACATACAGTATATATATGTGTGCGTATGTATACTGTACATATAACACAAATATCGTTCGGGAATAACTTACACACCAAGGGAATTATAATTGACAATTTGAAATGTTACTTGCTTTAAAAACAACGAGGCACTTATCAGATATAATTCCCTTTGGGTGTAAGTTATTCCTGAGGTATAGTCAACTGGATATTAAACAATACTTGTGTCTTAATATTACTGAATATAAAACAAGCCACGCGTGTAAAAGTGACAAATTCACACACTAACATAGGATAAGGTTTTATTATGTATATGTAGCCTATATCCTTTCTTCAAAAGGCAGGTCAGTTTCTACTTTAAAGGTGAATTCAGCCAATCTTCCCTTTCCTCTGTTTTTCTGGGTTTCTTTGGGCCTGGGCTAGAAGAGGCATTGGATTGCCCCTCCGAAATATGTACAAGTATGTACAAATATATACATTCATACCTAAATTATGGGAATTAAGACGGTTATTCTTACTTGCGACTAAACGCTGGTTTATCCTTTGACTCTGGAATAAATTGACGTAGGCCGTTTAATTTGGAATAAATCCTTTAATTGAGATAAATGGGGATAGGTCGTTTTATTTGAATAAAAACTGAGATCGGTGGTTTTAATTTGAAAAAAAAAGATGAATTTTTGCTTTGGAATAAATGAAGATCAATAATTTTGCTCGGGAATAAATCAAAGTAGATTATTTTACTTGGGAATGAATGAAAACAGGTCGTTTGACTTACATTGCATGGCAGGGTCGTGTGAGTTTTCCTTCCTCCAGGTCACTACTGGGGGCGGATACCCCCTAGCTTTACACTCGAGGGTCACATTGCTACCTTCCCTAACAACCAGGTCACCCGTCCAGGCGGTGTCATCTATGTCTGGTGGCACTGGAGAGAGGAGAAAAAAAAATTCATTAAGATTATTGGATATAATTCAATTGAAAAAGTCATGACAACTCATTAACTAAAGATCCTATGAAGTTCGGCATTGAAAAAGGTATAACAACTCATTCAACAAAATCTTGCAAAATTAGTTAGTGAAAAAGGTTAGAACAGCTTCAATAAAAAAGTCGTAATAGTTGATTAGGTTATATATAATAGAATACGTTGTTTTGGCGTGAAAGGTTATTGAAAATAACGTTATGACAATTTATTAAAGTTTTGTGATATTAGGCACTGTAAAAGTTAACTGAAGATTAAATGATATGTTAAATAGAAGAAAATTATAATAAATGATTAAAAGCACGTATGATGATTTTTGGTATCGAGAGACTTCATAATTGGTTACCATAAAAACGTAATGGTTTATTTGGAAATGATTACTTAAAAAGTTAAATAATTTTTCAGAAAAGTATCATAAAAACTCATAGCAACAGGTTTTATTATTATTATTATTATTATTATTATTATTATTATTATTATTATTATTATTATTATTATTAGTTTTGGGTCTCACACTATCCAGACTAGTGCATGGTTTATAGTGCGGGGTTCCGGTTGCATCCTGCTTCGTAAGGAATATAATAATAGTAATAAAAAAATATAATAATAATTATTATTATTATTGTTATTAATCACGCTGCAATCGTATTTGGGAAAAGAACAGTGCTATAGGTCCCGATAAGGAGAGCAGCCCCGTACGAAAAGAGAAATGGAAATCGAATAAAACAGTATGAAAGAGATATAAAAAACAAATAAAAAATGATTAAAATAAATAAGATAAATCTGTGAAATAAAGACTCGTTACGGCCTCATGGATTACAAAGCCTGATATACATAAAGGAGTGGCCCTCATATTTCGATATTAATAATGCGTCCAGATTTCATCTTCATCCGGTTTTGATATGTGAGGGATAATAAAGGCCGAACACCGGCGTTTATTTGATTTGTTTATCAGAGCTGATTACAGGTGTGAATGTTTTGTGCTAAATGGGGAATTATCGTGAACTACAAAACTTTTGGCCGTATGCTTGACTCATTTGGTTACTTGATTTTTTTACAAGTTCATTTAACTAGAATTTTAGAAGCTTGGAGCGCACTAAAAAGCTTGCGTGGGTAATGAAGCCTCAGTGCGAAATTATTAGATTTTTTCAAAATTTATAGATTTATTAACAAATAAAGCATACACAAAAATCTCTCTCTACCTCATACATACATGTATATGCATATATATGTATACATACACACACACACACACACACACACATATATATATATATATATATATATATATATATATATATATATATATATATATATATATATATATATATATTTTCATAATAATCATTAAAAGGTACACCGATTCAGTCACACACAAACGAACTATTCGTAGAAAGTGATTTCTCTTGCCAGTCGTATGCAGATCCCCCTCGTAAAACCCCTGACTTACCAACCACCTGCAGAAATCCCATCTGATTAATCATCGGGTCGGTATTAATCTGACACATGTAATATCCCCGATCAGCCTCGGTTACCGACTTGAGGTGGAGTCGGTACACAGTGTGACCTTCGTGGCTGAGTCCCACTCGCGGGTTCCGCGTGATGACGGAGGTGTGGATGGTCAGGATCGTTTGGGTCTCCACTTGAACCCACGCTACCTGTTGCCGAAGATAAAATGGAAGCCTGGCGAAAAGGGATTGTTGTAGACGGCATGGCTAAGGTCAGACTCGTGTGTGTATGTATGTGTGTGTATATATACATTACATTATATATATATATATATATATATATATATATATATATATATATATATATATATATATATATATATATATATATATATATATATATATTATATATATATATATATATATATATATATATATATATGTATATATATATATATATATATATATATATATATATATATATATATATATATATATATATATATATATATATATATATATATATATATATGTGTGTGTGTGTGTGTGTGTGTGTGTGTGTGTGTGTAATAACAAAATACATTCAAGAATGATCGTAAGCAGCCACAGTGTGCTTGTATGATGACGCCATTTCTGAATATCATTATAGAGTTACTGAAATGCTTTAACTATGCTTTTTGTAAATCATGCATTTTGTAATTATGTAAACTAGTGGTTTGATGACGTAGGACTGAATTATAGAGTAGAAAGTGGTTGATAGGGAAGTAATACAAAACAGCACATTATAAAATTGAGAAATTTAGCAACATAACGAGGGAAGTAATACAAAACAGCACATTATATAATTGAGAAATTTAGCAACATAACGAACGCTCACTTGAAACAATTCTTACCTTGTAGCCTCTCAGGTGTTCTACAGTACACGTGAGAACAGCGTCCCGTCCTTCTGTAATTGTGACGTTGGCAATCTCACCGACGAAATTAGGGCCAGGCTTTCCCGCTGCCTCCACTCCTGTAGGATGTAAATAGATTGAGGATGAAAAATAGTTATTGCTGAAATGAAAAGCACGTAAAGCTAAAGAGAAAGCTTTATGTAATTTTTATCGTCATTGTATTGTCAGGTTCCTTTAGCATAAAGCTTTCTAGAACAGAGTACCCATGAACTTCGGGAATGGCTTTTTTAAGATGGACGAATATATATATGTGGATATATATGATGTATATACAAAATGTTCGTATATATATATATATATATATATATGTGTGTGGGTGTTTATATATTATTAATATTCAGAAGATGAACCCTCTTCATATGGAACAAGCCCACAAGTGACATCTATTTGAAATTCAAGCTTCCAAAGAATATGGTATTCATTAGAAATAAGTAAGAGAAAGTAAAGGGAAATTCAGAAGGAAAAGATCTCGTTTATTAAAGAAGAAAAAGCAAAAGAAATTAACAAATTAATAAATAGGTAAAATCTAAGTAAACTATTATAATGCAAGGAGAATTGTATTAGGATAGTAATGCATTGCACTACATCCTCTGGGAGGCTGTTTCAAAGTCCAACTGTTTGAGGAAAAAAGGGCCGCTGGAACTGAGAAGTTCGACAGCGAGGCATATTTACTGCATATTGGTGTTGCTGTTCAGCAAATTTGGTTGCTCTTGGCAGGAAAAAGGGATCAGGGATTAATTGTGGATATGAAAGATATGTTCAAGTGCAACTTATGAGAAATTGACAAACAAGAGATCATCCGTCGATGGTCCAAGTCATAACTGCTAATATTAGGAAACAGAAACCTGCCACCGCCGCTGACTGCTCTGTCTAAAAGAGATAAATCTCTAGCAGAAGCAGACATCCATACCGGGGAACAGTGTTCCAGTAAAGGAAGGACAAATGACGTAAAACGGGTTGCATTGATTCTGTCGCTGTTAGATATATATGCAGTATATAGGCCTATATATATATATATATATATATATATATATATATATATATATATATATATATATATATATTATATATATATATATATATATATATATATATATATATATATATATATATATATATATAATATATATATAGATATATATTTATATGTATGTATATATATTCGTTTATTTTAAAAAGGCCATTCCCGAAGCACTTTAGACTTTCTGCTATTCAGCGCTTAAGACTGTAAAAAGACGGGAGTGTGGGGGGCGGTTGGACAGCTAGATAAGGAGATCCGGGAAATAAAGGGGAAGAACACGGACCTAAAGGAAAAACCCCCAAGTTGCACTGAGAGATAATAGTTTTAGGAGTTGGACAGCAAAATTGAAGAAAGGAAGCGGGAATTGAGGTACAGTGAAAGGCTAAACAGTGGGTGCAGCTAAGGGGCGAAGGACGCTGCGGACACCCTTCATTAATTTAATGCTTACAGTGCACCACGTGAGGTGCTCTGACTGCTCTACCCAGCCTAGGGGATGGTCAAAATCTTTCACATGACAGATATGGCTCTTGAATTTGTTGCAACACTTGCATTATATTTATGGTGTGCCACTCTTTTGCGTAGGACTTAGGAAATTTGATAGTTTCTTTCGAGGCAGGTGAAAGACAACAAAAAGTTGCTCATAAATGCACGTAAATTAATTACCATGCAAACTCAGTGAGTACGAAGAACTGAGTGCAGGATTTGTAATGATTTTTTACTTCGCTAAGGACAAAGTTGGCTTTTTTAATATCCAAAGGAATCATAACCTTAAAATATACGAACACTTAAACTCAGTGACAGTATATTGATTGCATTGGCCTATATATAAGCCCTAAGTAATTCGAAATGATGACATACCATACCTTTGATATTTCTAGTCGCTCTGAAAAGATTGCAAGCTACTTAAAGTACCTAGATGATAAAGGCTGATAAGGCAAACTGCATTGTTATCATTAATAAGAAATCACATATTGAAAAGGCCAAAAACTTATATGATGACATGAAAACTCATGGGAGAGCCCACTGATAAAGTTAATGAGCATTATAAAATATAGTAAAATCTGTTAAAATCAGCCAAGAACTAGTTAAAGAGTTTTTCTGCTGTTAATGCCACTCTTCCTTAGACATATGGCACGATAAAAATCCATCAAAAAATCAACTAATTATGCCCATTATTAGTTCGTTATACTTCGCCTTTTGTTATCTTTAGAAATGTTTTGGCTCTCTGTTAAACGTGCTCGTAGGAAATGTATCAGATTCCAATAAGGAAGACCGTATAAGTAAACCGAAAGGGAACGATACAAATTACCAGCTAGTTTTGATGTTCATTCGTTGTTTACGAAAGTGCTCGTTGTTGACTTGGTGCAGTTTTTACGAAAAATATAGTGAGTTATATAGCCCTGCCTATTTTACGTAATACTTTTATGAAGCTGGTAAAATTCCTTTATTTTTCAAGTTTTAGTTTTAGATCTTTGGTATGGAAATGAGAAACTGTTTATCTGGAACTTTTCACACATACATACATACATACATACATACATACATACATACATACATACATACATACATACATACATACATACATACATACACACACACACACACACACACACATATATATATATATATATATATATATATATATATATATAAACATACACATATATGTATTGGAATTTTATGAAAAGAGATACCTGTCTAATGAATTATATTTTACTTTGTAACGGAGCAAAGATATCGACAACATTATGTGCATGTGGCCTTTGGGTCGGGGCCCTTTATAGTTTTGGGCATTTCTGAATACCCTTGTGCTATCCAGAATTTGAAATAATAAAGCCCCCACCACTTTCTGACACGTCTTCATGAGATCCGACAACATTTTTAATTTTGAAGCAGATCGCACACCTACAGCAGTGAATGCTTTTATTCACAATTTTTCTTGTCACCACCTTAGGGTAAGAAGACCGGTTTTTAATGTCTGTTTTTTTAGAGCACTCAGAATAAGTGTCCTGAGCTATTCGGAAGGGAAATTCAAACAGTTTATGAAATGATATAAGAATTATGTTATTCCTTGGACGTTACTGATGGTTGCATCTTAAGAGCCAGGAAAACATTTTCTTAGCAGTGATAGATCAAACAATGTTGATATTGAAAATATTTTAGTTCTCCCCTACCGTCGTTAATTTTTAACGATTCTACATAAATTGTTTGAAAATAAATGTTGATTTCGGCAATAACTGTTAAGGACTCACTTTGCTGTAATAAGCTAGTAATGCCGATAGGAAGGGTGACTGCTCATCATGTAATAGACCTTGTTTTGTAAAAATCAGGGGAAGAACTGTGTCAGAGAGTGGGATAACATAAAAATAATGTATGTTTTCCAAACAATTAAGTGACTTTTTGTCATTTGAGAAATTCTGACCATCCAGTCGTCTGATGTGCGGCTAAAGTAGTTTTTAAAAATTCTTCAGAACATGACAGATAGTTGAAGATGCCTTATCAATTGTTTTTTTAGTTTTCTGCAAAAGAAAACTATTGAGATGGCTTTGCCTGTCCGTCCGCACTTTTTCTGTCCGCTCTCAGATCTTGAAAACTACTGAGGCTAGAGGGCTGCAAACTGGTACTTTGACCATCCACCCTCCAATCATCAAACATACCAAATTGCAGCCCTCTAGCCTCGGTATTTTTTTTAATTTAAGGTAAAAGTTAGCCATAATCGTACGTCTGGCAGCGATGTAGGTACCAACA
>NC_089749.1:43998238-44023238 GCF_040412425.1 Macrobrachium rosenbergii | reverse complement strand
AACTATTTGTTATGAGGCAATCAAGCAAAAAATGACCGTTACCTTGCAAGATTAGTATATTACTCTGCAAAGAAAGACAAACTTGTCATCAAATTGCAAACAGCCGAACCACTCATAACCATTATCATCATCATTTGCAAACAGTGAACGTCATAATACTGCAAATAAACAAAACGTTTATCGCCATGTAAACAACGAACGAAAAGAATCGTTAACATTTTGCAAACAAGCAAACAATTCGTCCTGTTCGTATTGCAAATACAGTAAACAAAGTTCCTGACAATCGCATTCTTCCTTTTCAACTGCAATCAATATCAACGGGCCCGACGTGTTATAAGTGAGTCAACAATTCATTAAAAGGGCTGAAAGAGGACATCTTTCTGTGCGGGGGTGTGTTCAGGTCGCGCGAGACCGCATGTGCAACGATGCGCATTACGCCCCTTTGGCAAATTGAATCGTAAAAAAGTTAATTTCAACACTGTGACACCGTCGTTTGAGCCAGCGCTCGAAACATGTCCCGTCATGTAGATAACCCTGGACAGCTGGGCAGTGTGAAAAGGGAGAGAGAGAGAGAGAGGATAAGATGGGGAGTGAGAGAGGTTGAGAGAAAAGAAAGCGAGATGAAGAAAGGGTAAGACGAGGACTGGGACGAAACAATAGAGGGAAGGAGGGGGGGGGATAGTTATGCAAGAGTAAAACAAGAGTAGAGAGAGTGAGATGGGTTATGGCAAGTGGAAGAGAGTGAGGAATAGAAAAGGAATGGAAAGAGTATAGGAAAGGAGAGAGAGAGAGAGAGGGAAATAGAAACAGCATAGAGAGGGAAAGAGAAAGGAAGACAATAATAAAGAGAAAAAGAGGCAGAGATAGCAAAAGGAAAGGAAACAGAAAGGAAAGGAGAGAGACAGATAGGAAGGAAACAAAGAATGAGAGAGAGAGAGAGAGAGAGAGAGAAACATATGGGACAGCCCTTCCCTTCAATATGAACTACGGACGGGTGTTGAACGAAACCTGAACTAAATGACTCGGCGAAGCATGATTAAAAAAAGTAAATAAATAAATTCATAGGGAAGCATGGCAATGTGTACGAGTATATAGACGCATCCAGTAAGCGGGATAACCAATTACCCTTGAACACTAGAAGTACATTAACGTGTTAGTAGCTGGCAACACTTGGTAAAAATAGCTGGGGACAGAGGGAGAAAGGACACACACATATATATATATATATATATATATATATATATATATATATATATATATATATATATATATATATATATATATATATATATATATATATATATATATATTATATATATATATATATATTATATATATATATATATATATATATATATATATATATATATATATATATATATATATGTGTGTGTGTGTGTGTGTGTGTGTGTGTGTGTGTGTGTGTGTGTGTGTGTGTGTGTGAACTAGATGTTTATAAATAAACCTGTTGTTTGTGTTAGAGAGAGAGAGATTAGGAAATCTAAAATTAGCAATACACATAAAGATTAATAATAGGGGGAAAAGAGAGAGAGAGAGGAAAAAAGATAAAACAAATAAGATATATATACCATTTCTTGAAAATTACATGTTTACAATATAATCGTGCTGGTAATAGAGAGAAAGAAAGAGAGAGACACTTTTATTGATGGGCGTAATTCTTCGAAAGCCTTACGCGCGCACACACACACACACACACATATATATAATATGAATGAGGGGGGGAGAGGGAAAGATAGAGAGAGAGGAGGGGTCCTAGGAAAGGGGTATAGGCCCAGCGAGGTCAGGTTCCGGAGTGCAACAATGCGGGTGGGTCGACTCTTTCCCTCGGTGAAATATATCGTGGTGTGTGTCAGTCGTGTCCCTGCTATATGTTTCCTGCCGGTTTATTTGACTATATTTGTAGGCCCATTTTACTCGCGTTTAAACGTTGATCTCGGACCAAAGCTCCCGAATACAGAGCCCGGATCTCACGACCTTCCATGCTTTTGCCATGGGACAGGGAGGGAGAGAGGAGGAGGAGGAGGTTTGTAGGGGAGGAAGAGGGGAGATGGTGGGTTAATGGGAGGTGTAATATGGTTGTTGACGGGCAACTTGTTTTTTCGTTATATCTCTCTCTCTCTCTCTCTCTCTCTCTCTCTCTCTCTCTCTCTCTCTCTCTCTCTCTCTCTCTCTCTCTCTACGGTATTAAAAAAGATATCCATAGATGAAAAGAGCTGGTGGATACTTTTTGGCGGCCCCTTCTCTCTCTCTCTCTCTCTCTCTCTCTCTCTCTCTCTCTCTCTCTCTCTCTCTCTCTCTTGTCGAGAATATTGTGTCTGAGTCAGTTATTCATTTGGCGTGTTCCTCTCCTAGTAGATTTTTCTCAGTGCGTTTCGTTCAGGGAAAGGCACGTTCGTTTGGTTCTAGGGCGAACTTCACTGGGAAGAGACTAATCACTCCGTTGTGGTTTCAATATGAATAGAATACTTCGGTTTTTTTTTTAACCCGGAATTGATAATTGAGCATGGTAGAAATTATAGCGTGGACTCAGAATTGGTAAATAATTTCTAATTTAACACACTCAGATATATATATATATTTGATATATATATATATATATATATATATATATATATATATATATATATATATATATATATATATATATATATATATATATATATATATATATTTTGTAAGTATGGAGAGAGAGAGAGAGAGAGAGAGAGAGCTTGTGATAATGGGATTCTGTCATGCAATTTGCTTTAATGGGGGTCAGGGCTGTAATTTTTTAATCAACTCCATGTTTTAACGGATGAGAGAGTTTCGCATTCGTATAGTTTATATTGCGCTATACAGTATATGCATATATAAATACACACACATATATATATATATATATATATATATATATATATATATATATATATATATATATATATAAATTTTAACACACCACAAATGCAACATCGTGTGGTTGTCGTATACAGCAATTCACTGAAGCGTTTGATAAATTAAATATACTCTTACTGGGTCAGTGAAAGCAGGCATGTCTCAAGGACGCGATTAGGAAGTCGAGTGTCAGCCAGTTTAACTTCTCTTGGCGGTACACGCCTGAGCTGATCTTTGCACTTGTGTTCCCTCAATTCTGCATACACTACCACGTGCTACTTTGTTATTAATCTGTTCATCAATTAATTTATTCTTGTTTACTTTTAAAATTAATTTAATGCACTTATTTATTTTAAATGTTAGTTATACATTCATATATTCGTTGGTATTTATTAAGTAAATTTTTATATTTATCAAACCAGTTAAAGAGAGAGAATTCATGTCAGCCCAATTATACAATAGTTCACCATTGTATAAGATTTTGAATTTTCATTCGTTCTGTTTTTTTTCCATTCTTTCACTCCTGTGCATAGCAGGAGTTTTAAGAGTTAAAGGTGAAATGGGATGCAAGATAGGCGAAGGGGGGCTGGGGCGGGGGAGGGGGAAGAGAGCACAAGAGCTATGGATGTAACTTTCCCTTAAAATACAGAAAAGGATAAAAAGAAAGAAAGAAAGGAAAGAGAGAGAGAGAGAGAGAGAGAGAGAGTCATCCGGCGCTAACCGATCTAAAAAGAAACCTATGTTCATGAAATGCCAGGGAGAGATTTTGCCTGAAATATTATGGCTGCAGTAGCTAATAAAATTTTCTCGCCTTCAAATGATGAATAAGAATGATGCGAGCAAAAGGCTGTAGATAGAATGAGGTCGATGAAACTCGAGGCAGCAAGAATGCGCGAATGAGATTGAGAAAGAGACTGTCGATAGACACGTTGCTGAGAAACCTCTTGAAACAAGAATAAATGGTTGTAGGACGAGTATGTGAAGTTTAAGGATGAAAGAATAAGGTAAGAGAAACTTGTGAAAACCACGATGAAGAGTGAGATTTATGAATATGGTCTGAATGATGCGGTGTGGTGAAATAGGAGAATGGTGGGTGAGGTAGGGATAATGGTGTTGGCAGAATGAAGTGGGTGAAACATGAGAATAGGAGAATGGTGGGTGGGGTAGGGATAAGGGTGTTGGCAGAATGAAGTGGGTGAAACATGAGAATAGGAGAATGGTGGGTGGGGTAGGGATAAGGGTGTTGGCAGAATGAAGTGGGTGAAATAGAATGGTGGGTGGGGTAGGGATAAGGGTGTTGGCAGAATGAAGTGGGTGAAACATGAGAATAGGAGAATGGTGGGTGGGGTAGGGATAAGGGTATTGGCAGCATGAAGTGGGTGAAACATGAGAATAGGAGAAAGGTGGGTGGGGTAGGGATAAGGGTATTGGCAGAATGAAGTGGGTGAAATATGAGAATAGGAGAATGGTGGGTGGGGTAGGGATAAGGGTGTTGGCAGAATGAAGTGGGTGAAACATGAGAATAGGAGAATGGTGGGTGGGGTAGGGATAAGGGTATTGGCAGAATGAAGTGGGTGAAACATGAGAATAGGAGAATGGTGGGTGGGGTAGGGATAAGGGTGTTGGCAGAATGAAGTGGGTGAAACATGAGAATAGGAGAATGGTGGGTGGGGTAGGGATAAGGGTATTGGCAGAATGAAGTGGGTGAAACATGAGAATAGGAGAATGGTGGGTGGGGTAGGGATAAGGGTGTTGGCAGAATGAAGTGGGTGAAACATGAGAATAGGAGAATGGTGGGTGGGGTAGGGATAAGGGTGTTGGCAGAATGAAGTGGGTGAAACATGAGAATAGGAGAATGGTGGGTTGGGTAGGGATAAGGGTGTTGGCAGAATGAAGTGGGTGAAACATGAGAATAGGAGAATGGTGGGTTGGGTAGGGATAAGGGTGTTGGCAGAATGAAGTGGGTGAAACATGAGAATAGGAGAATGGTGTGTGGGGATGGGGATAAGGGTGTTGGCAGAATGAAGTGGGTGAAACTTGAGAATAGGAGATTGGTGGGGATAAGGGTGTTGGCAGAATGAAGTGGGTGAAACTTGAGAATAGGAGATTGGTGGGTGGGGTAGGGATAAGGGTGTTGGCAGAATGAAGTGGATGAAACATGAGAATAGGAGAATGGTGGGTGGGGATGGGGATAAGCGTGTTGGCAGAATGAAGTGGGTGAAACACGAGAATAAGAGAATGGTGGGGATGGGGATAAGGGTGTTGGCAGAATGAAGTGGGTGAAGCATGAGAACACCTGAATCAAGTATTTAAGAAAGAACTGTATAGAATAAGTAAGTTGAATGTGAATGCTGTAAGATCCACATACAATGAACAGAGAAACGAAAAAAGGAAGATCAAAAATAAGAAAAACAAAAAAGGAAGGAAAGAGATAAAAATGGATGCTGTAAATGTGGTTAGTGATCATCTGGCGCCGGATACCACCAACTTGTAAGCCGTCAGGGACAGGCAACGGCTCAACTACAGGTTAACTTTTGGTAGTGGTCAGTGGTATCCGTGACTTTGATGACTTCGAGAAGGGAATGGTATTCTGTCGAAAAATAAGTAAAATAACGAACATTGTTTTATACGATCGTATTTATTTTGTTTTCATTTCGCGTTGTTTGATACGGTACCAGACGGTAAACGGGTATGTTTGCAATTCCATGTTTCGCAAAAAGTAATTTTATAGCATCATCAGCGACAGCCTATAGGATAGTCAGATAATTAAATGGATTTGTGAAGACTTATTAATGTTATTAACTCAAGTACATTAATATTAGTATTGATGGAAATAACTCAATGCAGTCACAAGTCTAATAGAAATAAATTTCTAGCTCACATGGGGATCGAACTCGTGACTCAGTCGAAAGGCAAGGGTAAATCAAATGAAATGCTGTCATATAGGTCACTGGTGGGTGGGGAAGTTGGGTAAAGCTCGGTGGTATGCAAGGCCCAGGAAATGCCACAGGTACAGAAGTACTTAGGCTCAAGTTTTCTTCTGTGACTTGTATGGGTCAGTCGGTAGCGCCCCTGCTTCTCATTTTAGAATCCTGGGTATGATCGCGACTTGAGCGAGCAATTTATTATTATTATCATTATATTATCGCCGCTGCTGCTGGTGCGTTACTATCATTCATGAATTTTATAATGATTTAGTG
Source organism: Macrobrachium rosenbergii (assembly GCF_040412425.1). NCBI lineage: Eukaryota > Metazoa > Arthropoda > Malacostraca > Decapoda > Palaemonidae > Macrobrachium > Macrobrachium rosenbergii. Next base: position 44,017,146 of record NC_089749.1, on the reverse strand, counting down.
TCATTTGTGCCGAAACGAAAAATCATTTATTTACTTTATGACTCGTGTGTTACGACTTAATTATTTTACGACATAATGGCAGGACCCTTAGGCTTTCGAATACCTGAATTATTTATACTCGAGGAGATCTGAAGGGTAGGTGATCATACTCTTCTGTGACTCTAATGTCCATAGGCGGAAAGGTTCTCATATATTATATATGTTTACTCAACTATAAGCCTTTCCACTTCTTTATTCCTTGAAAGCATGAAAAACCGCATGCCTTTTAACTCGTACTACGACTAGTTATCAGGTAGTAAATAATTGCTTAGGTCAACAAGGCCACCAAGTATATGATAGAAAGTACCTAAATCGCTACACTCCACGTTGGAGTCGAACTCTGGCACTAATATATATATATATATATATATATATATATATATATATATATATATATATATATATATATATAGACTGTCTATCTATCTGAATAATATATATATATATATATATATATATATATATATATATATATATATACATATATATATACATATATATATATACATATATATATATATATACATATATATACATATACATATATATACATATACATATATATATATATATATATATATATATATATATATATATATATATATATATATATATATATATATATATATATATGTAATATACATCAAACGGGAAGGCGGACATGAATACTCTTGAATAGTCATTTGATTACATGTTTATTCCCAACGTTTCATAATCCATGATTACATCATCAGGGGTTCTGGAATTAAAAAAAACAAAAAGCAATGACAATAAAAATTACGGAAAAAATATACAAAGGCAAAGTCAGAACATGAAAAAATGACAGTCTACTTAAAATGGAAATTTTTTACACAAAAGACACCGAGGAACAGGCAAAACACTGAGAAATTAATTAAAATAGAATATATAAAAGACAATTAAAAAAATTATATTTAAAATATTTGTTTTAAAGCACTAAAATTTAAAATCACATTAAGAAAACAAATAAATAAATAAATAAATTAAAGTGACTAAGGGTATGGAGCCAACCTGTCAGTACGACACAAATACAAAAACTGAGGTCTTCGAAGGAGAAACAAAACAACAAAAACATTAGTATTACGACAGGTATAAAGGAACAGCCGAGGTCTGAGCGTTCAATTTCGGAACAAGCTGTTTTATCATCACAGAGACTCGAGTAGTGGGAGTTCCAGTTGGCTAGAAGCTCGTCCAATTATGCAGAAATCTTTGTTTTCAATGGGGTTTTACAAAATTTCGCATGACTTCTGATGCCGGAGTGTTCGGGGTTGGAGATTTTTACCCCCGTACGAAAACTTACCCCCCTATGTGAATCTATGCGTACTTTTAGAAGTCTCCAAGTGGATCCCACATAAATCCCCGAATTACACTTGGGGCAAGAATACTTATACACCACTCCGGAGGACATCGTAGCACAAAGCTGATCCTTAAATTTAAAAATAGAGCCAATCGTTAGGGGGTTGATAGGAACAAGTTTAACATGCAGAGCACCAAAATGTTTTTATTATCAATGCTTTTTGTTTTTTAATTCTAGAACCCCTCCTGATGTAATCATGGATTATGAAACGTTGGGGATAAACATGTAATCAAATGACTATTCAAGAGTATTCTATTCCTGTCCGCCTCCCCATTTGATGTCTGCATTCGGGCATTCCCGTCCCTTGCTCACTGGTATGTATAATATATATATATATATATATATATATATATATATATATATATATATATATATATATATATATATATATATATATATATGTATATGTATATATATATCATCAATCTATAATGGAACATAATTTTTCTTCCTCATAAAATTCCTTTCTGGCTACGTAAGAATTTGGTTTGCTAATGATGAGCGACAAACTAGTGGTTATTGCTACGATGTATCTATTTAGAGATGTGCTTCTGAGCCCCGGGATCACTGCTAACTAAGCAAGATGAATTGAGAGAGAGAGAGAGAGAGAGAGAGAGAGAGAAAGAGAATGCGCTTCTATTCTCAACTTTTCATGTACGTGACTCTCACTCGCAAACAGATATGAACAAAAAAATCTCCTTCAATTGATTTACAGCGGAAATGCTGTACTGCCCACTTTTTGGGAAAGGTGGGGGGAGGAGAAGACGTGCATAATACAACTATGCAATTAACTGTAATTGTGAAACATTAGTGCAGTTGCTCTCTCTCTCTCTCTCTCTCTCTCTCTCTCTCTCTCTCTCTCTCTCTCTCTCTCTCTCTCTCTCTCTCTCTCCAAGGAGTTCCTCTATTTATTTATTCCCCAGTCTCTCTTCGCTCCCTAATACAGTTCCTCTACCTCCCTTTTCAGTGTAGTCTCTCTCTCTCTCTCTCTCTCTCTCTCTCTCTCTCTCTCTCTCTCTCTCTCTCTTGCTTCTTCCTCCTTTATGCCATTCTTCCTTTCTTCTCATACCCCCCACCTACTATTCCCCCGTGCACCTCCTATGATATTCATCCCCACGCTTCCGCATCCCTTCTCTTAACCATCCCCCCTAGTCCCTGAACTGGTAAATGCTCTGCGACACAATGTGATTGATGAATGCTAAAGCGGATACATCAAACTAACCCGGCTGTGGATTGTCCATAAACATTATCATCTGGTCACATTTATTTTTAGGGGTACTCGTTTTTAGATGTGTTTTTTCTAAAATTACTTTTGTTATGGATGCATTTTCTGCGGTATTTGATACACATGCTTCGGAAAATTAGGAATCTACATGTATTATGTCAATATGACGTCGTTTTTCCCATCAGGGGGTGGGGCCAGAGACAAAAATAAATCAACGATCACTGACACATTCATTCTTTAACTGTTGACGTGCGGATGAAGCTGATGTGCAGTAAAGTCTTCATTATTGCTTACTTCACACATCTTCATACACACACACACACACACACACACACACACACACATATATATATATATATATATATATATACACACACACACACACACACACTTATACACTTTAGTATTCAAGTCCTCTCTCCTCAGGAAATGGCTCCCAGAGCTCCGTGTGTATGAAATTTGTACAGTGCTATTTATTTATTTTTTTCTATCGTCTTTGCCCCTTAGTATTGTGGGATGATGTTCTTAGCCCCATGATCAGCTCATCCTGCCTGCAGTGCAGCGCATTCTAGTAAGTACTGGATGCACAAAGAATATTTCGGGAAAGTGACATCAGCCACTCGATTCACGTCTATCCCCTCTGTATATAGATAACAGCGTCTGGGTCAAGAAAAATGATGCAGGACTAACAGCCTTATCCCTGAAGACTTGCTAAGAGATTATTAAAAGTCTGTACACTCTGGCGCCACGCACAAACATGGAAATAGTTGCGTACCTTGAAACTACAGTTGTATCGCACAGACTTTCTGCTGTGAGCACCCCTAGTTATAAGTCCGCTCAGGTGTGATTGAATTTGCTACCAGGCTATCGCTCGCAAGTTAACCCATCTTTAAATGTGTACCAATGTATGCTGGTGCGAGGAGAATGACGTGAAACTAATTCAATCGTTTTAATAGATATTGTTTTATGATGTATATTATTTGATGCCTTTTAACAGGAACAGAAGACTCGCGATAGCTATATTAACTCATCCTTCAAGAGTAATCACGATAACCCCTTGAGAGCATTTGAAAGAATAAGGTCATCTAGGTATATGTTTCATTATAGGTAAATTTTCTTCTTTCATTGGAATACGACGCTAAAGAGGCTTCAATCGATAAATTAGTAGATGGGGAGAGACAATATTTTTTTATTCTTTAACGTGTGTTTGTTTTTTTTTGTTTTTCTAAGTACTTGTTCTACTGCCTTGAAGAAGATTGATAACGAGGCATGTATAAATTGAGAGAGAGAGAGATTAATAAAAAATATACGCAAGGAAGCCGAGAATATCGGAATAAGGTGAGAGAGAGCTAGCTTGTAAATATAGGAATATAATCTGAATATATATATATATATATATATATATATATATATATATATATATATATATATATATATATATATATATATATATATATTATGTAAAAAATATAAAAAGAGGAGACAGAGAAAGCCCAAGTAATATATGAGAGAGAGAGAGAGAGAGAGGACATATTTTGGCACTTAAGTCTAAATATAAATAGTTTTCCCAACAACATTAATTATTACTAATAAAAATGCGTGTTCTTATGCTTAACACAGACGCAACATTTTTATCCTTCGGGCCAGCCCTAGGAGAGCTGTTAATCAGCTCAGTGGTCTGGTAAAACTAAAGTATACTTAACTTATTCGTATATTTTAACACGCTTTTATTTAACTGACGTCTGTCTGTTTGCCTGTCTGTCTGTGTGGGTCAAAAACTTGCAACCGATTTTTGACCCACTTTTACCAAACCGATTTCGCCCAGATTTGGTGTACATGTAGAAAGTCGGTGACAATGAAATATTAAAAAAAGAAGAAAAAAAAAATTAAACACTACATTTTTATGGTTGTGTAGTATGCAGAAATACCTAGCCAAGGGATTATGGTTTCATAGGTGTGAAACATGCGGTGTCGGACCCCAGATTCGTACATTAGTACCGACCGATTCAGTCACTTGGTGATGCTGGCAGTACTCATTTAACTGTCAAACACAAAAAAATCACAAATAAAACTAATTAAAAAAATTTTTAAACCACGCTTTTTTTTCAAAATGCACCAAAAAGTATGAAATCAAACTTTCTGTGATCCACAGTATTAATGGTTACTTACGCCTAAACATAAATGGGTAGGGCGCCTATTTACCTAATCTTGTATTCTTTTCCTTGCTTTCCTCAAAAAACTCTGGTATGCACGACGTTTGTGCTTACTTATGCCTAAACGTAGAATCGCGGGCCGCTTAACCTAACTTGCATACAGTTCTATACAGACATGTATTGAAGTGTATTGTATTGAAAACGTACTTTATTGATGCAGTGTGTATATACAGACAAAGTTAAAGATAGCTTTATGGATGCAAAATTTCACGTCAGTAATGCGAATTGTCAAGCAGTTTCTAACAATGACGGGTATAGCCTACTCTTAGTAGTTCTTGAGGAAGCTTACCAGGCAGTGAACCAAATGACATGCAAGTCTTTGATAACAATCACTTTACCGCCTTCATTGCTTTCACAGACCTCTTCAGGTCTTAACCAACTTACAGCATCCCTAGGTACACAGCGAGATTTAATCCCACATATCCGTGCTGTGAAATCTTGCTTTCGGAAACTTCTCAACTGAAATATGTTAGGGAAGTATGCGCCCCATGCTTTTATGTGTAGGCATAAGTAACCATTAATATTGTGGACCACAGAAAGTTTTATTTTGCACCTTTTGGCATTTTGTAATCAAGAAGTGGTTTAAATTTTTTTTTATTTTTTTTTAGTTTTTTCTCATTCTTATTTCTGGCAAAACAGGTAACGAAAATTGGTCTTCGGTCAAATTGTAATGAGACGTGTTTCTCTCTCTCTCTCTCTCTCTCTCTCTCTCTCTCTCTCTCTCTCTCTCTCTCTCTCTCTCTAAAACCTTCCACAACATTCTAATATCCTTCCGAACGACGTCCACATTACATTTCCAGACGACCAGAATGTCTAGAATCATATTAATCCTTCAATATATTAATGTCTCCCTGACGTCCTCACAATTTTCCAGGCATCAGAATGTTCAACGGATTTCGTCAAAATGTCTAATACTGTGCAGACGTTCTCTACACTTTTCACAGAGCTTATTACATTCCACGAATATTCATTGACGCCCTTCACGAGTTAAAACAAGACGGCAAAGAATCGAGACAGGAACGAGAGACCCAATCTAATATCATTGTTTTCAACGCCGTGATTTCTCCCGAGAATATTTGTCCCTGTTTGCTGGAAGAAGGTGCCCTCCCTCAGGTGTTGGTCCGAGGTGCCGGATGCCATTTTTCGGATCTTGTTTTGTTCCTCGGAATCTCTTACAAGACCAGGTGGATGGCGTTCCAAGGAGCACCGATTGACAAAGGGAGATGAAAAAATGCCGAGGAGCTGGATTGACAATGGATCCCCGAGTCGATATGGAAAAATCAATTTGAAAAATAGAAGGAAAGATTGTAAGCATGAGTCATGTATTTTCTCGACGTGACATAAGGCTAATTAGTACATCACAGGCCATTTGATGATGAACCAATTAAAGAGTCTTCTGTCTTTTTTATTGCATTTCTTATTATTGTGATTCCGTGTCACTCGTACATGCTGGAGTGGTTTAGGTCTCATAAAACTTCGTTGTATATATATATATATATATATATATATATATATATATATATATATATATATATATATATATATATATATATATATATATTATACATACATACGTACACACACACACACACGTGTGTGTGTCTATGTGCATGTTGGGGTCTTTTGGGGATAAATTAGATTGTGGAAGTATTAGCACATGGAATTCATCCTTCATTAATTAGCTGATAGGAAAGTATAGTAGCGACTTCTATTCCCCGTCATAATAATAATAATGACAATAATAATAATAATAATATTAATAATAATAGTGCTGCTTCTTATAGTTATAATGGATTTGAAACATATCGTGTTCCTTTACTGCTAATGAAAAGAATAAAAACCATAACTAATACAGAGTATATATTCACGCAAATTAATATGAGAGAGACAGATAGACAGACATTTCAACGGCAACAGAGTCTGCCTGTCACACTAAATAATGCTATCTCAAAAATCAAATGACAAGATAATGATACCGTATTTAGCTGCAAAGCAGCCATCCATTCTTGCTGTTACTTCGAATGACATACAAAGGAAACTACTAATTTTGGCTCTTAATGATAGCTTTCCTCAGGAGGACAATTTTATACTGTGGGTGGACAATTTGGTACATCTATCCATCTGAATAATAAAGTAAGTGGAACTAAATAAAATGTACCCAGAAGTAATAATGTAATACATATGTGCACACTTGTATGCGTATGAATGTGCTTTTGCATTTAAATAATCTACACAAATATTTCGAGATAGGTCCAGTTTGAACTTTATAAGGACTTACACACATTTACACACACGCATCCACAAAATTACGCAATGTGTATGCGTGTTTGGTATGTATGTATGTATGTATGCATTTAAATCACGCAAAAATGTAAAAATGTTTTTGCGGTAAACGGTATGGAATATATAAATTAGAAAGTGTGCTCAAACACACGCACATACACGTTTACTATATCTGTCTGTCTAGATATGTGTCTATCTATATATGTATACAGTATGTATGCATGTGTATATATATACAGTATATATATATATGTAAATTTTATATATATATATATATATATATATATATATATATATATATATATTATATATATATATATATATATATATGTATGTATATATATATATATATATATATATATATATATATATATATATATATTTATATATATATATATATGTATGTATATATATATATATATATATATATATATATATATATATATATATATATATATATATATACTGTATATATATATGATTATAATCGCTATGACGCGTGATTTATATATATACTGTATATCTGACAACCACAAGAAAAAAAGGAAACTGTGTTGTAAATCTTGACTGGGTTAGGTTTTCATGCTAAGCCTTTTTCAGAGGACTGGTACATTGAGGTAGAAATTTACTATGTAGATGGTAGTGGGACAGTACTGTACATACAAACATTCAGACTGCTGGAAACCAAATATTCACACCTGACAGGTGTGTGGGAGACCTGCGCGGGAGTGTGGTGACCTGACACTCATTAATGACAGATAAATGTGTACAAATCCGATTATCGTGCGGTTGCCCCACTTACCTTTTCCCCGTCAGTCAAGTACCTTCCTTAAAATTTGAGCATTTTACATTTTCTTTTGAAATTAACGGATATTGCCTGATACTCATATTCTTACAAAAACTTTCTTTTATAATACTAGACTCAGTGATGTTTCTTTCCAGTGCATTATTTTAATAAAGTATCGTTTTTGCCAGTGCCCAATTGTTGGTAAGATTGTGTTCACTTACATGTACGAAAGCTCCACTGTTCATTTGTGCACATCTGACGCAACTTTTATGCTGCTATATTCTCTTTCCCAATGTTTTTCCGGTCGGCCCAATATAAAATTGATCACAAGACTTACTTGAGCATTGTTGGGAGAGTTCTTATAAGTACGTTTCATTATTTTATTGTTTTACATGGTACATAAAGTAAAATTTGGTAGTACTAGTAGTTTTTTTTTGTGTTATAAGTTTCTTTAATGTTATCATAAAAAGCTTTTCTTGCTACTTTTAATACATTTTCCAATGCAGAGTCTGGATATTTCAATTTCTTGCCTATGTTCCTAATCGTCTGGTTCATCATAAGTGTATTCAGGGCTACATACAAGTAACGTTGTTTAAAGCATGAATATGAAAATTAATTTCTCTGGTTAAACTACTATAATAATAATAATAATAATAATAATAATAATAATAATAATAATAATAATAATAATAATAATAATAATAATAATAATTTACTTTATTGCAGTGATCAGAATGAAAATGAACATAGGCAGAAATATTTGTGGGTTTTCTCTACACTCTGTATTTAAATCCATTACTAGCTCTGTGTATTAGGCAATTCTTGTTGAATTAGAATTTACATTCTTTTACACATATATTAATTTAATCTATTAGTGTTCTTGGAAAATGGTACATCAAGTTGTCTGTTCTCTAACGTATCCATTAAAAACGGCAGCAAATCGTCAACAGATACTTTTATGAATAATGAAGTCACGTCAAAACTCACTATGCTGGACTTACAATTAATCTGTACGTTATTTAGTTTGTCAAATCTCCCGGTATACTCGTATATCAGCCCTCTGAAAATGGTTTAGCGGTAAAGCCGAAACTGGTTAGGATTTGAAACCTTGTTTCATTTTCCCAGTGGCTGATATATATATATATATATATATATATATATATATATATATATATATATATATATATATATATATATATATTATATATATATATATATATATATATATATATATATATATATATATATATATATATATATATATAATCAACCACAGGGAAATTGAAACAAGGTTGTAAATCCTAAGCCGAAATTGATTTCATATTCCTGTGTTTATTTATATATGTGCACATGAATGTCTTTTTACCAGTGAACAGGGACACAGAAGGAAGTGCCCGGAATATATGGTTGCAACGTTCAAATAGTGTTTTATGGGCCTTTTATATTCATATATATATACACATAGATATGTATATATATACATATAATATATATATATATATATATATATATATATATATATATATATATATATATATATATATATATATATATATATTACATAATATATATATATAATCTAATCAACCACAGGGAAAACTAAACAAGATTGTAAATCCTAACCAGTTTCGGCTTTACTGCTAAGCCATTTTCAGAGGACTGATACATATTGGGAGATTTGATAAATTATATATATATATATATATATATATATATATATATATATATATATATATATATATATATATATATATGTATGTATATATATGTGTGTTTTTATGTGTCTCATGTAAAATTCTACAAAAACTTAGCGAGGAAATCCAAGTATTAACTAGAGGAAGTTGTTCAAATTGACACATACGCATTACATGTTTATGACCTGTGACGTTATATGTGTTATGTAAATCAGTAACATATACAAAACCTATACGAAATAACCTAGTAATACCTACACGTTAAATATATCTGTGCACATACACTTACACACAAACGCTTCCGACTTACAAAACCAAGCCGACTTCACAGTTAAAACTGAAAGAACAGCATTAAGTAGAAAATGCAATAAAATCCGTATCTCCCGAATTATGAGAAGAGTGTCAGCTGCAGCGTCCCTCCTCCCCATCTTTTTTGACCTCCGAAGCTCCCATTTCCTACCGTCACCCCTCCCTCCCCCCCTCCCTCCCTCCCTCCCTCCCTCCTCCCGGCTCCCCAAGCAAGACCTACCTGAGATCCGGAAGAGCAAAAGAGACAGAAGCAATGACACCAGCGTCGTTGGGGCGCAGGTAGCAGCTGTGTGGGAGCTCGTTGATGGAAGCATTATCATTATAACTTTGGCGATACTCCTCCTGGTGGGGGAGTGGCGGATGGTGGTGGATGGAGAACGGCTTCTATGCCTTCTTTGGTTTGGGTTTGTTTCTGAGTTTATTTCAGGCTTTTATGGTTTTTCTTGCTTTTCTAACTTTTCCTGTTGAGGGTTTCTGTTTTTCCTGTTTGTTATTTTCTGGCCCTTTTATTATGTTTTTTTCTTCCCGTTCCTGGTCGTTTTTTGTTTTCGTTTTTTTACGAGGTATTTGCTTTTAATATGGACTTAGAGTTTTTCCCACTTGAAGATCTCAAAGTGTTTTTCTTTGGAGTATCGCACTACATTTATTTTCCTTGTTATTTTGTCCGATACCTTTTACTCTTTTTTTTTTACCTATGGTTTATTTATATTAGTAATTACTGCAATATTTTAATTGAAGTCCTTAAGTGTTTTTGTCACTACTTTTTTCATTATTTGAAACGTTTATTTTTTACTTTTCTATTATTGACATAATCCATTCTGTTTGCCCTTCATTGAAATAGTGAGTCTTGTTCTGTATTATTTTTTGTTTCGTATCACCATTATTTTTTATTACAATAAATTGTTTTTAATTCCTTTAATTCGTTTATCACGTATCTTTCAGGCATTTACTTATATTGGATATTATTTTTAATTCAGCTTTGTATAATTAAGTCCACTTTATTTTTCACTTCAGTTTTTTCAGATAATTTGTCTATTTACACCTGCAACGAAAAATTAGACAAATTTCAGATCTCAATATATTTCACAGATGGTTTCTAGTGATCTTTTAAACTTTTCATGTGCACTTCCAAACTTTTTTCTTGTTTAATTATAAAACATTTTCTGTTCCTGTCTCTCTTTAGCGTTTAGAGAGTTTTCTAATTGTCTACGCTTGCTTATGCAAAATTATTCACTGTCCATGTGTTATTCATGATGTTCCCCATCATATTTGTAGATTTGGTTGAATAATGTGGTTCATTTATAATAGGTTTACTACTAGGAGTAGAAAAAAAAATAAATAAATAAAACCGTGCCGGCATATAGCCAGCTTAATCTCCAACAGCATTTAAATATAATCTTTGATAAAAAAGGATTAGAGCAACATCACGATGCTTCATTCAAAATTCGTAAGTAGTGTTAGTTACTTCACACGCTACACTATATCATGAATAACTGAAACAAGTGAAAAATGCGCCGAAGTTTCTAAGGCGCAATCAAGTTTTATGTACAACGTATGATCAGGGCCACCGAAAATAGATATATATTTCGGTGGTTTCAGTATAATGCTATATGAGCCGCGACCCATGAAACGTTAACCACGGGCCGGTGGTGGCCTGTCGTCTATCGTTGCCAGACGCACGATTATGGCTAACTTTAATCTTAAATAAAATAAAAACTACTGAGGCTAGAGGGCTGCAATTTGGAATGTTTGATGATTGGAGGATGGATGATCATCATACCAATTTGCAACACTCTAGCCTCAGTAGTTTTTAAGACCTGAGGGCGGACAGACAAAGTGCGAACGGACAGACAAAGCCGGACAATAGTTTTCTTTTATAGAAAACTAAAACCGATTTATAAATCAAAATCACCTTACAATGCGATATACTATAGCAAACAGTCCTATATAGCATGAAGTCTCTTTCTTACTTTGTACCTCTATATTTAGGTAGATGAAATCGGAAACGAATTCCTTTAATTATTAATATATATTTTTCAAAGGCGGGTACGACAAGTCTTTAATTTTATCCGAAGTTCGTTTCCTTACGCCATTTACGCGTATTAAATTGCTAATTAATAACCTCTTTTTCTTTTTCATTTTTCTTTTATTTTCACCGTAAGCGACAAGATTTAAGTTTTACGTCATGTACACGATTTCAAATACCATTTATTACGGTTCAAAATCGAATGCACCTTTCTTAAACAGATAGACTAGAACACCCCAGTATCATAAAGTGTTCCGCCCTCTACAGCGAAGGTCCAGCGCGGTTCGTATTTACGCAAATGAAAGTGAAAACGCCATTCGTCAGCGTCAGAGATTTGAATAATGTTATTTCACAGGGAGACAATCAATGAGGAAGAAAATTAATGATGGTTACTGTTACGCCAATACCTCTCGCAGTAATGAGGTCTGTTCGCGGTATAATATTGAATTTGGTAGGTGCAATCGATTTCGTTTACCAAATTGTCTTATATTTTTCGTTGGTACACACAGATCAAGGACTTGGCATAATGTTTTTAAATCGTGTATTTCAAGTCAGTAATGCTTACTTTTTTGGTTAAAAAATCCTTAAGATTAATTGAAAAATAAAATTCCGTCGATGCTAGTCCTTCATTCTGTCCACACCGAAAATGCAACAGAATTGACCTTACTAAAGAACTGTTCAATTTCATGCCATTTCATATCCCCCAAAAGTCTTATATAAGTAGAGAAGTTAAGAAACGATTAAGCAGTAAAAGTGTAGAAATGTTAACCAGTGAAAATTTGGCAGAATGTTTTGACACCTATATCAGTATCGGCGAGAATTAAGCTTTTTATTTTAATCTCTGCACTTCTGTCACAATGATTTTATCTTAAGATTAAATAAGACCTTTTTTCAGCGACAAGATGGAAAGTTTATCACTTGGTGAGACCTTTTCTCTCTAATAATAATAAGTTACCACTATAGGCAAGAAGCTATCCTTCTCACCAGTTAAGGCCTTTTCTCTCTGTAGGCAAGAAGTTTTCATTCTCATTTATTAAGGCACTCGTCTTATAAATAAGATATGAGGTTTTTCACTGTCGGGAAGACGTTTTCATTTTCTTTACATTGAAAGCTTTTTCTATCTGGTAGAATAGCAAGTGTATCACAGTTGGCAAGATGTTTCTTTCCCACCTGCTAAGGCCTCCTCACTGCTTTGTAGAGGTTCCATAAAATCTGAAAAGGAGAGAAAACATACTAGCATTAAAAGGTTGCTTAAAATAGGACATACATTGCTATCAATCTGTTCAAAGGAAGTACTTTTATGTCCGAAGTTGAGAGAGAGAGAGAGAGAGAGAGAGAGAGAGAGAGAGAGAGAGAATATTTCGTCAAAATTAGGCATACTTTCGGGTACTTGGATGAAATTTTGAGAGAGAGGATTGTGTTAAAAGTAAGTGCTCATAGGACTCTTGGCTAAATTTTATTTGAAATAGGGAGAGAGCATTGTTGATAGCAATATATTTAAGTGAAATGCTGCCTTTCAAATCCTTAATGATATTCATTGTGTGTTCGCGCGTGTGTATTGTTATTAATATAATATATATAACTTGAAGAAAATAGAGCCTTCGTTAAGATATATATATATATATATATATATATATATATATATATATATATATTTATATATAAATATATATATATATATAAAAGAGAGCATATAATTGTGAGAGAGAGATAGTTGTTTACTCATAAAAAAATTGAAGAGGTATATGTTCAGAAAAGAGAGCAATATCTTATTGAGAGAGAGAGAGAGAGAGAGAGAGAGAGAGAGAGAGAGAGAGAGAGAATGAAGAATGAATTTGCTATAGTTGGAGCAGTGTGGTTCATTTACAGTTTATAAGAGAGAGAGAGAGAGAGAGAGAGAGAGAGAGAGAGAGAGAGAGAGAGAACGTCCTGTTTGCCAGTACCTCCAACAGCAATACCGGAGTAATCCTATGTAAGTACCGACAGACATTCCACATGGAAACAATATATATCCGGAGATTCTAATATCGCGAGTACAATGGCTGAATAGGCGCTGTCTTACGTGTTCAGCGACCGCGTCAGCTATTCTATAGGGTCTAGAAGACCCTACGAAATGCTCCTTCTAGATAGTATTGTCTATATAAACTTGGAGCAACCTCTTCTAGATAGTAATTGTTTATATGAACTAGGAAATGCCTCTTGTAGGTGGTGTTATGTGTGTAAATGTAGAATTAATTGAACTTAATATTTAGAATTTTTTTTTATATATAGAGGTCAAAGGGAAGGGCAGAAGAACTATAACATTATCTATCCCAGGTCAGACGAAAATACGGAAAGGAAGAAAGAAAGAGAGAGACAGGAGGGGAAGGGGGGTTAAGCTTAAAGGGAGAGATGGATCTACCTCGCTAGTAGTGGATAAGAAAAGCAAAAAGGGAATTCTAAAGTGTGACGCAGGGGAAATAAATACAGTCATTGACTATGGAATAAAAGTATAGAGTACTTTTATACCATTTATTTTGATTTGATTGAACAAATATACACTCGTCAAATGTAATAACCGATTTTATAGTGTTGAACAACAAAGTATGGAAAATATATAATTTTTAATCGGATCTCAAATCCATGTGAAAATTACTAGGAGCAGATAATCAATCAGCATATTGTATTGTATACATTATGAACAGGTGCATATATGACTACGAAATATTTTCTGTTAAAACAGAAATCCATCTAATAGAAGGAGCCCATAAAAATGCCAAAAGGTAGAAAGTAATTGCTGTATTTCAGAGCCCAAACTGTCTCCCTCTACTGGCAAGGATATGAATGAAGTAAGGAATACAGACAGGCGGTGTTTATGCCAAGATATCCAGAGGTCACCCGTGACGTCACTCCAGTTGATGGCTTCTTAATCTTCTTAATCGCTGGGTGAAGGAAGATTTTATCTATAATATCTGAGTCCCATGATCCTTTTGATAGATTCTTCGTATTTCTTTGTTTTATCAGGGTTGATTCCACCATCTGGCTTCTGAACCGACAATTGCTGCTATATAAATTATACGAGATGCATTCCAGTTTATCCTGTGGTTATGGTTATTTATATGGTTAAAAATAGGTGAGCTCTGTTGGCCATACCGTACTGACCTTTTATGTTGTATTAATCTCTGGGGGGAGTGATTTACCTGTAAAACCGATATACGATTTGTAACAGTCGAGGCAGGGTATTCCATATATCCCTGTCTCTTTGGGGACTGGCTGTTGTTGGACGTTAATCAGGGATTTGGCTAAGGTGTTTGGGTAGGTAAAAGCAAAAGTGTTAGAATTTCCAAGAGACTGTCAACTTCTTAATCCTGTCCAGGTGTGGGATTTTAATTTTGTTGGGTGTCTCTCTAGTCTTGTTTTGCAGGGGACGGCAGAATATTGTGTTAGCTTTATGGATCACTTTCTGAATTATATGGTCAGGGTATTTCAAAGATGACAGCTAACTACGGATTACTTCAAATTCCTTTTCTAGGAATCCGGGGGAGCAAACCCGTAAGGCTCTTAAGAATAAGTTGCTGGCTACGCCGATCTTGATAGATCTGTCATAACTAAAATAGTGTATGTAAGTGAAAAAGTTGGGTTTTCTGTATACTGTAAATTTGTATTCTGTCTTGTCTCTAATTATTGAAACGTCAAGAGAAGAAATTTTGTTGTCTTTTTCTCACTCAACTTTGAATTTCATGCTGGGCACTAATGCATTTAGTTTTGAAAGAAATTTGTTAAAATTGCCCCACCTGTCATCCCAAAATGTTAGGATATCATCTACACATCGCATCCACAGCATGTCTTTAATTTTTATTGCATTTATTATTACAGTTTCAAAATATTCCAAGTATAGCCTGGCTAAAACAGGAATGAAATGGCTGCCCATGCTGTACCCGAATTTTTGTTTATAGAACGACTCCCTGAAAGAAAAGACGTTGTTGATACACATTATTTTTTCTAGGACTAGTGGGAAATGATCTGAATACGGGGCTAATTTTTCCCTCAAAAACTGTAGAACGTCCTTTACTGGTACCTTTGGAAATAGGGAATCTACAGTACATCTAAGCTTAAAAGTTATATGTTGTGAAGTGGTATCTGTGCTTCTTTGAATTTGTGACAGAAATCTTCAGAATGTTTAACGTGACTAGGAGAAAATGTATCTATTTTAAGAAAGGGGAAAGGAGGCCGGCTAACCACTTAGAAATTTTATAATTGAAAGCTCCAGCACATAAGATGATAGGTCTAATTGGAAGATTATCTTTGTGAGTTTTGGGAAGTCCATAAAAGTAAGGTAGTTTTGGGTTAATGACTTTAAATTTCTCCAATAGTTCTATGCTCTCTTGGTCTTAGCCAAGTAATCTTACTTCATATAATACTGCATATACAGTTATATATATATCTACGGTATATATACAGGTATATGTATATATTATATATATATTTATATATATAGACATTACATATATATATGTGTGTATATAGATATATAGATATTACATACATGTGTGTGTCTCTAAGTTGTGTTCTCCAGTATCAACATACAGCTTCATACTCGATGAGCCCCACAAGTCATACATATTAAATCGCCAGCCAGCAGTTTTATGACCTTATTTATTACTCTGGTTTATTGTTATGAAATGAGAACTTTAGTTCCCGAATAATTGTTCGGAATTAGAGAATGTGCTTTGGTGGTGTTGCTGCTTAAATAACTGCAATTATTGTGGGCAATATTATTAAGGGGAGAGGAGAGAAAATACTGTTATTATTATTATTATTATTATTATTATTATTATTATTATTATTCTGAAGATGAACCCTATTCATATGGAACAAGCCCACAGGGGCCATCGACTTGAAATTCAAGCTTCCAAAGTATACAGTACTCATTAGCAGTGTTCATTAGAAAGAAGTGAAGGCAATAGGAAATACAGAAAGAAGAATCACTTATTAAAAAAGAAAGAATAAATTAACAAGTTAATAAACAAACAGATATGTAAGTATATTATTATGCATTCGGGTAGTAATGCGTTGCATCTTCACTTAAACTTTTGAAGTTCCAGTTGCGCCACTTCCTCAGGGAGGCTGTTCCACAGTCCAACAGTGTGAGAAATAAAGGACCGTTGGAACTGAGAAGCTCAACAGCGAGGCACATTTATTTACTGCAAATTGGTGCTGTTGTTCAGCAAATCTGGTTGCTCTCGGCAGGAAAAGGGACCAGGAATCAATTGTGAATGTGAAAGATATCCGTTAAAATACAGCTCAAGAAAAATTGACAAGTCATAACATTAGGAAACAGAAACCTACCGCCACGAGCCATTGTACCTAAAAAAAGAAAAATCTCTGGCAGAAGCAGACATCCACACCAGAGAACAGTTCTCTAGTAAAGGAAGGACCAGTGACCTAAACGGGTTGCATCAATTTTATCACTTTTATAAATATGTATGAGGCCTTACGCACAATACCTACGTTCGTGCGGCATTTTCTGACACCTTCATTAGATTATTCTCAAAAGTAAGATGCGAGTCAAAAGTTACACCTAGAATAGTTAAAGCTTCAAACTCATTCAGCAAAGTTCCATCCACTTGAAAGGGAGGATGGGGTGGAAAATCTGTATGATATCTGCTCATCAATAGTGTATTTTGTTTTACTGGAGTTCAGCAAGTGGAGACTACTATACTCACAAGTGTTGCATCATCGGCATACTGAACAACCTTGTATACACTAAGATAACAGTGGGCCAAGAACACTACCCTGTTGAACTCCAGACACAATAGTTCTTGGTTCGCTCAAGATCCCGTCAACAGCAACTCGCTGCTGTCTGCATGTAAGGAAATTTTGAAGCAAGCCTAAAACGAGGATTATTCATTGGGTTTTTAATCGACAGTATCATGGAATTTGAATGGATAAGACTTAAATTAGAGAGGAAGAACTAATATAATTCCACAATAGCGATTTGTCGGTTAACATTAAGAGAATTACTGAAAAATATAGACACCAAAAGATATTCCCTCTATCTCTGCCTCGTGCATGATTGCATATTAGTCTCTCTTTATGGAATGGGTTCCCATTTAAGATATGAATACGGCACATCAGGTCCATGTGTCTTACATTATATTGCCGTTTGGTATTTTCTCTAACCCATATATTCTTTCGATGCTTTACTGCTCACACCGCATTCATTTTTACGTCACCAGTCAACACCATCTGGGCTTTCACCGTCTTCTCTACCTTCTCCGATTCTTCTGTTCATCATCCTCTCGGCTTTGCCTTCTCTTTATACTTCTCCACTTCAGTCTAACCTCCTCACCCCCCTCCCACCCGTCCTCCTCCTCCCTCTCCTACAGCACCAGCCCCCGACGATGGACGCATCGATAAGGTAAACATTTTCCTAACAAGAAGTATAACCGGGGGATGACTTGAGCCATTGTTGGGGCGTTTGGGACAAGTGACACCCCTTGTCAATTGCCTCGACTGTGGCTTGTCAAAGACGTGTCAGGACTTGTCAGAAACTCATTACGGGGGACGAGAAGTAGCTCGCCAACTCCTTGCCATCCGCCCCTCTAATTTGATGAAGCTCATTTCAGAATTTGGGAGAGGGAAAAGAAGTCATTTTGTGATTAAGCACCGTTTTACCGTTATTATTATTATTCTTCGTTTTTCAGGTACAGATTTTTCCTCTCTCCCGGGGTTGTGTTTTGCCGTTTCCGATTGTTATTTTGTGCAGACGATATTCTAAAGCGTTATTGGTGGATTCCAGAACTTTGTAAATAGGTGGACTTAGGACTAGAGAATAGTTGACAAGATTTTGAGATGGATCCGTGTAAGGGCCATAGGTTTCATCTTATTAAAACCTCTTAAACTTAAGAGCCTATTAAGGTTCGCAATTTAGCAGCAGTAACGGATAATACAACACCCACACTGTGTTGAGGAAGT